>NW_020653854.1:6831257-6882905 GCF_003589595.1 Hyposmocoma kahamanoa | reverse complement strand
TTCGAGATTCGTATAATTTCGCGTTTTAATCTTCGATTAAGGCACAATAGCACTATCCTATTCCACTTTAAACTAGATTTCACAAAATAATTGAAAGTCAAAATAAAAACGACACTTTTCCCTCCAAAAGGTCCAGAGCGAATCCTTATTATACCTTTTTATTTCACGTCTAATTTGAAACTAAAAATCAGTCGATCGTCATTTTTTTTCATTCATTTGTTTTAATTTCCTACTTACAAATACAGTTCTCGAGTGGTACGAAGTTTATTTTGCTTTCTTGTAAATTTCGTTAACATTACTTATAAAACTTTTAAAAATTTATTTCACTTTGATTTAATCATTCTTAAACTGTTTCAATTTCTTAAATTTTCAATCGTATCTGCATTGTCACGAAATATATCAAATTTGCATTTTGTCCATTTTTGTTTCAATAAAGGCTGAGTAAAGCTGAATTTTTTATTTAGTGACTGCTAGGTAATTGACTGAAAGCTTTTAAACGATTTTAGTATCGTTTAAATTATTATTATTATTATTATTATTATTATTATTACAAAATTGCTTTAATTTTACGTTGTAAATTGGACAAATAATAAAAAAATAAGTTATGTGTACGAAACGGTTCCCAAAGTCTAACCTCTTAGATCAGCAAAAAAATCCAACATATAAACATAAATAAATATGTTTGGAGTTACAGACATTAAAATTTTTGAAAATAAAACAGGAGTGAGAAACTTTTTTAAACTTCAAACTGCTATATTCCTGGATATGTATTGGATCTTTTTTGTTTAACTACATCAAATTGCGGATTCTTAATTTAGCATAATAAGAAAAGCATTCTTATTTTGTTTTTCTATCAAATCCTGTTATTTGTGACATTACTCAACCTTTAAATGTATTTGAAATGAAAGTATTTTTTTTTATCTAAATCGAGTTTATTTGTTTTTTCAAACAAAATCAATGTTTCGAACTCTTTTTTTTTTGCATATTTAATTGCAGGTGGTAGGGTCAAGGCCAACGAAGATGGTGTTGATTGGCAACCAGTTAATATGTATTATTAATGCAAACCGCTATATTCTGAACTATAATTATTACAAAATGATTAATTTACCTACCTTACTTTTAACTTTTTATTCGAAAATATTTTAATAATATGAAAATATCTTTTACTAGATTAAATTGACGAATGAAAAGGAAATCAGAAAAATTAAATAAAAAATATTAACCAGTAGAAGATAGATGGATAAAAACTTTATTCACTTCTATGACAGCTTATTTACATAGAATCCACTAAATCGAACACCATAGTTATTATTATATTGAACCACAATTATATTGAATAACAATAACAAATTTCATAACAGAAGGAACGTATAACTACACATATAACTAATTAAAGTAAATAGCTTTGGAAATCATGGCAGTGATAAGGCGCAGGCACAGCATAAATGCCACAGTTTTCCACGACTCTGGTATTCTGCCAGTACCGTGTAGAATACAGTTGTACAAGCCATCTAATATATAGAGCGGCACTGCAACTATTATGGACGGGCGTGTCACTTATCACCAGATGCATGACTTGTTCGTCCCGTTACTTGGTATCATAAAAAAAATATCCATGACGTGGGCAGACTGCAGACTTCTTTACACGACGGTGCTTGACATAATCTTTATGACAGATTCAAAATTTACATAATTCGAATTATCCATAAATAATTATATTAAAAAAAATTAACCTTGCAGAACAGTGGGCCGCAGTTTAAAAATACAATTAGAATATATCTTATTCTTTGCGTGCATGAAATTACTGTAATTCAAGGCCCGGTTTCAATCTCAGTCATTGACTTCGAAATTAGTAAAAAATCATTGTCCCATTCGGCACTTCGAATTAGTTTTTAGGAAACAAGCTCATCATCCCTTAAAGCATAAAAATGGACCAACATCTATCGAAAATGAATTTGGATTCAGACGATACAAACTTAATATCATCTCTCGAGGAGCTACTGAATTCGGATGGATTGATGGATGCCACTCAAATTTAATTATTTTTGACAAGCAACCAGTCCCGGGATCACACGATACTCGGATTTGGGCTCGGTCGGGTGCCGTTGCAACTTTAAATCGACACCGGGTTCAGATGCCACAAACTCTTATTTTTTCTACATTCGGAAACGAATGAAAATGCATGCATGTTTTGTGGATTCGATATCAGATGACGTAGATAATTCTGTCGCTGTATAGGTACAAAAACCACATGCTGCTTTTTTTATTAACCTCTTACTTACAATAGAATTTTTTAACTTTATTATTTTCTTTCAGATAACATCCGAGGAAGTTGTAGCAGCGTACATAGAGCGGTGTAAAGAAGCAAATCCGTATCTAAATGCTATAGTCGAACCCCGGTACGAGGTGGCATTAAAAGAAGCCAGGGTCATTGATAAAATGATATCGTCTAATGACAGGTCACCGGATGATCTGGCTAAGGAATATCCATTGCTTGGTTTGCCTATGACTGTAAAAGAAAGTATTGCCGTTGAAGGTAAGTGTACAAATTTACTCAAAGAGGTCATCTCAAATTGCTGTGACCAGACGACGTGACTTTGCGTCGCAGCACATCGCAGCACGGCTTTACTCTTTTATTAGAAGAAATGTAATATATATATACTATATTCAGTAGAGTACATGCGCTTTATAAAATGCAATGTACTATAATAATACATTGCAATTTATAAAGTGCGCCTTGCTGCTTTTTTCATCTAAATTTTTTATTTAAAAAAACATTAACCTTATGTTGTAGAAGATAAAGTTTATGCTGTATGGTTCGTTTTAATGCATCGCAGCGTGGCACCGCCTGACTGCGATCTTGAGGCGTTCCTAAAACCTTCACATTAAAGATCTCTTTCAAATGTTAACCAATCGTATTTGGACGTTCACTATGACGCGGAATTTTAAAGAAATAATTTATGCTATTAAGAATATGAACATTAATATTGGAAAGGGACACTAGCGCCAATATGCTAGAGTTTAAATGTAACTGGCCGTACTTTAATAAGCCGTTGGAGCTTCCGTTGCACGAACATTTGAGTGCAAATCAGTAACTACTGCATTGGAACTACAACCCACTCTATGCTGTTATAATGATTGACTATATTTATACAAGGACACATTTTTTATTTAACAATATTTCACGCGTGGTCAATGATTTCAAGGAATTGTTTTAGCCAAGTAGCAATGTGAGCATTACTGCGTTTTGTTTATGAAGGGTAAGGGTGCTGGTGAAATTACAGGCACACAAGAATTGTCAACTTATATCTCGGTGACGGGCGCTGTAGCAACGCTCCTCAGACTTTTGTGATTTGAATGAGAAATTTGTGGCACTGCAACTGTTATGGACAGGCGTGTAGCTTACCATCAGGTACACGACTTCTTCGTCCCATCACTTGATATTATAAAAAAAAACTTATTTTGTTACTGACAACATCTATAATAACCTGTGTTTCTACAAATGAGACAAGCGCCAAATTTGTTGTGTAATTGGATATTTAATCGATTCGGACTAACGCATACCGTTTAATTTAAATTTAGTGCATTCTGTCACTTTCGTTTTCACTAAAAAACGGACAGATTTAATTTCATTTTAAAATCATCATAACTTGACATTGCCTCAAAACTTAGTCATCACGAGTAAAAATATTCCGTCTAAGTTTATGTGGAATAGTCTAAGCTTATGTGGAAGAAAAAGATGAAGGGCTAAATCTAAATTAAATTCACTTTGCCTTTGCTAGCTAAACTACGTCAAACATCAACACTAGCGCCACTATTTGAAGGTCTAAGATTATAACTTAACTTTATACATATAATAATCTCAGTACAGAGTACTAAAAAAACCAACCTCGAAAGTACGTGGAAGTACATCTCTTTGCCAAGTTTTATTGAAATATCCCCTAATTCGCGACTATACAGGAAGCCTTGAATTGGAGAATAGCAAAACCAACCATTAAAATAATTGCTCCATAAGTAAAATTTAGGCGCTATTTATAAAAATGAATGTTCATGCGTGATCAGCCACCCTTAGAGGTGGATGATTTTCTTCAAAATGAAATGGGACCACTATGGAGGTACCCTCTTTCCAAGAATCATGAAAATTGGTTCACAAATACCGGAGTTATCGCATAACTTACATACAAGAAAAATACATACAGTCGAATTGAGAACCTCCTCCTTTTTTTGAAGTCGGTTAAAAACAAACGACGTTCGCTAAATTAATGCAGACACAGCCAACAGCATTACTCAGCTTTACACTTTGGACTTTGAATCGTTCTTATCATGAGTGCTGTAAAGTCTATTCGAACTGAGCGTGTAGTTGACTGCATGTACTATACCGCCTTCAGCTTCCGTTATACACTCAAGAGCGTATCAGGCTTGATACTTTGGACTTTGACCCGATCTTATTTTAAGCGGCATAGAGTTACGCCTTGTAAAAATTAACGTTCCTGCACTAATATCATAGTAAATTTATGTAAATTTAATTTAGCTTAGGTAAAACAGTAATATTTTAAAGAAGAACAGTGATTAACGTGACATTGATGCGAGGAATAAAAATAAACTGGCTATCCTTAACAGTCGTTTTTACAAAGTTATAAATTCATAAGCGGCAATGTATATGCTTCTATATTCGGCTGATATTCAAAAGTTACCATTTACGAGTTTTAAAACTATAGCGACACAAAAACTTTACACTAAAGGTTATTTATACAGTTTCTGCGTACCTACCTACTTGGAAGACAAAAATCCATTGAAGTGACCCGCTTAGCACTAGTAAGTTGTCTCGATCTATGATATTTCAAATAACTATTGTAAATGATAAATGTTTATTTACGAAGAGTAAACCCTAGAGTTACTGAAAGATCTGAGGGGCACAACCACTGTGCCCGTCACCTTGAGACATAAGTTGATAAGTCCCATGTGCCTGTAATTTCACCTAGACCTTACCTTTCAAAACCGGAACACAGTATTACTGACATTACTGTTTGGCGGTAGAAATAGGTAAGTTGGCAGTGCTACCCGGGACAAACTCTTTCACAAGGAGCTCTACTGCTACTAAAGTTTCTTCTCAAGGGAACGAACCAGCGGACCTTACGAATTTTTCTGTGTTGTGTTGCTACGCCTGAAAAGTCGTTGAAAAAAGCAAATACGAACACACGACAACAAACACATAGAAAAATTCGTGAGGTCCGCTGGTTCGTTCCGTGGCTTAGTTGGTATAGCGTCTGGCACGGTATGCTAGAAGACGTCGGTTCGAATCAGGCCGGATCGAAGGAATTTTTTTTGAGTGTTTTGATCTTTGTGTTGATAATTATAACAAAGATTATTTTACTTTTTTTACTTTGACTTTGACCCTGCCTTTGCCTTTGCCTTTGCCTTTGCCTTTGCCTTTGCCTTTGCCTTTGCCTTTGCCTTTGCCTTTGCCTTTGCCTTTGCCTTTGCCTTTGCCATTGCCTTTGCCTTTGCCTTTGCCTTTGCCTTTGCCTTTGTCGTTGTCTTTGACTTTGATTTTGACTTTCTGGATCTTACTTAGTGCAACAAATGTCGTTGGCCAATTCGCGCCGTAATGCTGCCAGTTTTATGCAGACTTTTGCACACACGGTGTCCCTGAAGATTTTGGAAAAAAAATCATTATCTTATATATCATACAAAAGTTATTGTTTTTAATTTTATTTTAATATTTTTTTTCATGGTGGATATACACACAGCTACGCGTTAGGGCATTACAGTATTTTTGTTAGGGAGACCGTGTGTCTTTACCACGCGTGACGAGTTGAGAATAGATTTTTTGCTACGTGTTTATATAGAATCGTTTTTCAAACTAGGAACATTCCGTCACAATGCGCAATTTCAGTATGTCTATATTCTTAATTTATATTCCAGGAATGAGCAACGATTGTGGGACAGTACACTCATACAGAAATCCAGCGAAGCAAGATGCGGCAATCATCAGATTAGCAAGAGCTGCTGGAGCTATTCCTATTGCTGTTACCAATACTCCTCAGTTGTGTATGAACTGGGAGACATACAATAATGTCACAGGGCTCACAATGAATCCTTATGATCCGAAAAGAACTACTGGGGGATCCTCTGGTGGAGAGGTAATGCAACTTTTTACCAGCTCGGGTAATGTTGTAAAGCGAATGGCTTTTAACAAAATGAACGATCCTACGTAGGATATATACACAACTTCGTCTTAATTACGACGACCTCTGTGGTCGACTAGCTTGCACACCAGTTTTCAAGGTGTCACCATCTCTGTGGTCGCGGGTTCGATCCCCAACCGAGTCAATGTAGAAAAATAACTTTTCTGGACTGTCTCGGGTCTGGGAGTAAGTAGTACCATTGTTTCCGATTTCCCTACAAGTGCTTTAGTTACTTACTTTGAGATCAGAGTTATCTAATTATATTTTATTATATTAAATAGTAGATGTTATCTACTATTTATTTATTTAATAAAACAATGAAACTATTAGCACAACTTTAAGAAGAAAACAGGGACAGGGACGGTAGTATAGTAAATAGCTCATTGCTTTACAAATTTTGGACATTCAAACAAAAACCAAAAAATTTAAAGCTAATTTAAATAAGAAAATTTAAGCTAGGCTCTTGTCGGTGTTGTCATCGCTAAACGTCTGTGTTCAGCTCCCTAACTTTAATTTTCTGATACGACACGACATTTACTTTCTCCCTTATCTAATCTAAATCATTTCGTCGTCTGCCTCTTTTTCCTTCGATTTTCTCTTCTATAACGCGTCTAACAAAACTGTCGTGACGTATCAGACGCCCAAACATCTTTCTCCTTCGGTTCTCTATTCTCTATTCAATAAACTCCTCTTTTCAAGCACCATTCTTAACACCTCCTGTTTCAATAAAATCCAAACGTCCTGAAAATTAATTTGAATTCATTTGTTAAGGTCTCGGCTAACACCAAAAATATTTTGGTGAAATTACAGGCACATGGGACTTGTCAACTTTTGTCTCAGGGTGTTGGGCTCGGGCTTACGGACAGGCGTGTTACCATCCGGCGCAAGATTTGTTTAACCTGTTACTTGATTAAAACTTAACGTCAGCAGTGATCGGATTCTCCGTTCCCTTATAAACAAAACTATTACGTAGATTCAAGCACGGCACTAAGATGTTCCAACTGATATTTTATGGCCTGTAACACTTATAATAGTTATTCATATAATTCAAATAAATCTTCTTCTTCTTAATAAAAGAACGTTTAATTTTCGATGATTTTTTGTCAAACACTGCAGCTGCAAAGGTCATAGAACAACAAGTTTAAGTTGTTCTTTAACACGCGTTGTTAATAATACTTTCCTAGCTGTTCCTTTACAAAGTAACACCCTCTACTTGTACACAGATAGATGGTGGTAAATCAATCATTAAAATACTTTCTCTTATAAATTTCAGGCCGCGTTGATTTCGTCAGCAGCATCAATAATGGGGGTTGGATCAGATATCGCTGGTTCATTACGCCTGCCCCCAATGTTCACAGGCATTTTTGGACACAAGCCCACGCCAAGGCTTTTATCTGTCGAAGGTAGATAACTTTCTAAATTTATTTTATGAAGAGTAGTCATGCGACTGCTTTTATCTCATATTTCTCCATGTTGTAACGATTGCACACGTAACCGGCACAAAAAAAAAGTTTAAAAACTTTCTAATTACCTATTTTCAAGTTGGGCTCGTCGATTTGTCGGGAAATTAATAATAATAAACGCGCTTTTTTTTATAAATTAATAATAATAAATTTATACGCTAATAGGTATTTCCACGCCGACCAATTTTCAGGTAGTAGCAGTAGAGCTCCTTGTGAAAGAGTTCGTCCCGGGAAGTACTGTCATAAGATGACAGTATTTCTGGCGCCAAGCAGTAATGTCAATATTACTGTGTTCCGGTTCTGAAGGGTAAGGGTGCTGGTGAATTTACAGGCATATGGGACTTGTCAACTTGTGTCTCAGGGTGACGGGCGCAGTGGCAGATTCTTCAGATCTCCGCGATTTAAAGCTCTGAATGGCACTGCAACTGTTATGGACAGGTTTGTAGTTTACCACCGGGCGCGCGACTTGTTCGTCCCGTCACTTGATATTATAAAAAAAAAGGTTGATGTGAAAATACCTATAAGTGTTTAAACGCCTTTATTCCCGTTTTCAAACATTAAGTAGTATAATGCAACTCAAAAGTTTAAAAACCTGGATTTGATTCCCGTCAATGTCAAGACGTAGTTCCCTGAGAGCTATACAGAGTAACCCTTAAAGTTCAGAGAGATTTTTAAAGCAAGATTCTGCCCTGATATGAACAGCTATTTACAATAATAATTGAGAGACCTCGGCAATTATAGAAAGCAAATCCAGTTTCATTTTGGTCGTGTTTGTAGAAATATTTAGTGTCCAGGAACGTCATGTGTATTTTTACGAATTGAATTTTTAAAATTACTTAAGTAAAATATTCATGATGAACATAATTTAAACATGATTATTTTGTGCTAACCCACAATTTCAAATGGCCATAATGACTAATTCAATTTCTTTGTCACTAATTTTCAGGACATGTCCCCGACTGTCTGGATCCAAACTTTGAAGAATACTTCGCGTTGGGTCCCATCACTCGATACGCGGAAGATCTAACGTTACTTTTAAAGGTTCTTAAACAGCCAGGTGGACCTGATGTGCCCCTTGACAAACCAGTACGTAATTCCGCTTCTAAATGGTTTTTTTTTTAGTATGGGCAAACATGTGAGCACAGTAATTACTTAATGTTAAGCGTCGATACATCGTCTCGACTACAGTCGGGAAGGAAACTTGCTTTATTTAATTAAACTTGCAGATGACTTTATTCTCACGTCTTTAAAAGGCTTTTAGCGTCAATAGAGCTTTTGCAACAAAGATGGTTTGTTAACACCAAGAAAAATTCCTTCGATCTGGCTAATTTCGAACCAGCGACTATGCCAAACCGGGGCATCCGCTCTCCTAACTGAGCTACGGAACGAGGTAGCAGACCTTACCATTTTCTATATTATTATGTGCTTGTTGCAGATCTTTGTTTTTGCGTTTAAACGGTATTTTTTTCAAATTTTTTGAATTTTTCTTTGTGTTCATTATTTTTCGGCGACTGTACACGATTTATATGACGACCTAATTTATAAGGAGCTGTGAAAATTTGACAAGTCCAAAATAAAATTAAATTGGTTGTCCTTTTCTTGGTGAAAATAAAAGAGACAGAAGCCCTGAATTTATATTAAAATTAAATTAAAACTTAGTCTAAATCGATGTTAGTATCACCCTGTGCGTAGTAATTCTATATTCTATATTAAAGTCAATTATTCTTTTAGTGAACTGTATGTATTCATGACTGATGCGATTATTGTATTCGTAGACATGTAGCCTCAGGGCGTGTTCCCATTATGTCGTAATGACAGATAGTCGTGCAGCTTAAAGTGTCGTGCCTTGTATATTTAAATGAAGTTTGTCACATATAGCAAAACACGATTAACTGTCATTCCCGACTTTTTTGACGTTACGACGAAGACCTAGAACAACAGTCGTGCGACGATAAATAAAACGTCCGATAAAAATGTGACGACAGATAATCGCGGCTTGAAACGATTCTGTCGTGCAAACGACAAGACGGCTGTCGTGAACAGATAAATTGTCGTCACGATCCAGTGGGAACAACTAGACACGACAGTCGTTCAATGATAAAATAAACGTTACAACATAATGGGAACGCGCCCTTCTTATGTATTATGTCAAGTATGCCAAACTAGACACTTTGGACCGTTCTAATCATAAGTGTACCTAATAAAGTTCAATTTTCATTTTTAGTGTCAAATTTCACGTATTCTTGGCCCTGTACAAAAACAAAAGTATAATACAGCAGGAATCTAAAGCAGATTGTAATTATTTTGAAATTATAGGTGGATGTATCGAAACTAAAATTTTACTATATGACTGGCGACAACAGCAAAGTTACCCACAAAATTGGCTCTGACGTCAGGAAGGCGATGGATAAAGCCAGAAAACATATTAAAGATAGTTTCAATGTGGAGGTTGAAGAGGTTTGTATAAAATATATCTGAACATTAAGTTGATTTTTAAGAGAAATATGAGAAATGTTTCTTGGCTAGTCAACAGAGATATTTTATCTACAATAAGAAGCTTAATTTTCTTTTCTTTTTTTATAACATCAAATAAAATTAATTTACTAACTAATACAACTTAATGAATTTTCACAATGTCATCATCAATGAATTAGACTGTAACAAAGACGTACAATAATACTCTGAGGTCTTATTATAGAATAAAAACAAACTTTGTTCTAAAACTTTTGAAAATTCGTCTAAGTGCTAACATGTTTTCTTCGTTGCGTATTTACTTGGAATGACTGTTGGTGAATTTGAAACCATAAAAAAACTATGCTCTTTCCAAAAAGCATTTTTTTTTCTACATTATTTTTGTACAGTTTTAGGCTCCCTTTTTAGTACAGCTGTGTAGTCAAATGCTATATCTTTATTTCATAGCAAATAAATTACACTTGAAATCGTCATTTTGATTAAACTGTACTGCTCATAATATGTAAGGCAGATTCCAGGAGAATCAGCGAGAAACTCTTGGGTTTGCTTTTTGTAAATATACGTTGTTACACATTTATCATTTACATTATTTATTTCAAACATTATAGATCGAGATTACCTGCAAGGTCATCCAAGAACGCAGAAACTGTATTTTGTTTCACTATAGTTTTAAATCTCGTGATTGGTAAATTTTTACTATCAAACGATATCTTATTATACCTAGGGGAGAGTAAGGGAGCCTTGTCTAGAGGCATATGTATATGTAGATAGAATTTTGTGGAGAAAATAAATAAATTTATTATTTACTTGGACAATTCACCTGAAATACAACTACCTACTATTTATAAATACTTACCACGACACAACTAATAAGCATACTTAATAAGCAATCACTTTAGCTCTAAAATATGACTCACAAATTAAAAATGTTTAATTCTGCCCTCCGTACCCTATCTAACTGTGCGGGCCTTTCCCGTCTCTGTATAACAGTAGGCAGAATCAGATTTTTTTTGTAGTGTATACATTTATCTAAAGTATTTTTAAGATTTTTGCTCAGGTACTTAATTGTCATACTTATTTTATTATCCAAACCCATGTTCTCCAATTACCGTAGCATGTCCGGACGCTACCCTTGTCTGCAAATTTACTTCTCGTTTTAGTCCGAATGGATTACACCAGTGCCATTTAAGGTCCTGGGTGGCGAAATACTGCTTGTATAATCACATAAAAATACACAACACAGACTTTTAATTCATATTATAAACATTTTCTTTTTATCCTTCTAGCTCAATATACAGAACATCGAACATATGTGGGAAATCAGCATCAGGGTTCTAATGAACGTAAGACATGTTCGCAACATTTACACACACCCAGAAAAACGTGACCAGTGGGTGTCAGTATGGCCAGAATTGCTGAAGAAAATGTTCGGAATGTCGACACACAGTTTCACTGGAGTTGTGTATGGACCATTGCAGAAATTCTTCGATGCGTTACCAAAGAGTTATTATGACAATCTACTTAAAATGTTTGAACAAGTTAAGACTGATTTTGAGGTAAGCATACTAAATACTTACTCAATACGAATAAGAATTAAAATTTTTGCATTTCAAAAGGACTGGGCGTATTTAAAATAACCATGAACGCCGACGCCAACTTGTAGAGTCGTCGACGATAAAATATGATTATATTTCATTCCTAATCATTGACTTAGAAATAAATGGACGACGGGTCTAATACAAAAACCACGAAAAAAATGTCCCAAGTCAACCTATTCGAAATTTAAATTGTAATGTCATCGCAGTATCGCGCTATCAGTAGAACAAATGAAGACTAAAGCGGAGTGTCGCGCTCTGTATACGATTTTAGCGCCTTACAAGTGCGGACACTTTTTAGCGCGGACCCGACGTCCATATAATTGTAAGTCAATGTTCCTAATAATTATAATATTCTCCATACGACAGAGAGCATACCTCTGAAAAAGGTCAGCATTCTGTCTTGTATGTAGATGGCGCTGATCAATTGCCTGGCAGTAGTTATTATTACGAAAATGGCCGAGGATATCAATTAATTCCTCTTTAATATGAAATATAAGAGGTCAGTTTTTTTTACTTGTAATATTATTCAAATATTAATTATGAGCTAAAATTGTTTTCAGAATTTTGACAAATATGCATGTCAATAGATGGCATTATGAGTTACAAACTAATTTATAAACAAACGCTTTCTAATACGGGTAGATAACGCTAATCCTAATAGTAGTTTATGTGACTGTTACATAATGAAAGGCATTAAAACCTCACAGGAGTGTTTTAATGCCTAATTATGTTCAGTTACATACACTGCTATAATCTATACACATATTATAAGCTTTGTGATGATATGTTTAGCAACAGCATGTTACGGCTGGTGAAATGGCGGCAATTAAAAACTTTTCTCACGCATGTCACACAACCGTAGTATTTATTTAATCCATAGACAAGCTAGAGTCGGCCCCAACTATCATATCGTTCGATGTCAAGTAACGTGTGAAATTTGCCAAAATGGTTTGCTAATGACATTTCATTTCGAATAAAACTTCATCTCGACTGATATTAGAATTGAGGTCGAATCAAATTGTTTTGTTTTTCAGAGATGTTCGAAATTTAAATGGAATAATAAAATCGAAATCGATGTTATTATTAAACAATAATAACATTATCACAGATAAGAAATTTGATCTAACATAACAGTTTATCTCTAAAACTGGTCGTACGTAATTTGCGGTTTTTTAACACATCATAGAGGGTTTGTGATTATGTGTGTAGATAAACAAAATAAAAGAATAGCTGGCAATATCTGTAAAAATCTATGCAATAAGCGCCATCTAGTTACTTTGTTTGTTATCACTAGAAATTATGGTAGCTTTGATAAATTGCAGCTTGTCAATGTAAAACAAATTAATTAATGTCAATGTTTATTACCTACAAAGATAGCTATTTGGTACTCGTACGACATCTGGTGTAAAAATAGGTACTAAGTACTCAACTACTCTGTCCTGTATTGCGATTAGCAGTCCTCGTGAGTCAGTGGTCATAGCCTGCAGCGAAATTCCAAGTAACAAGGTTTAACCTGAAAAGCAGCATGTGATACTGAGTCTCCATTTCTTTTTATAACATCAAGTGACGGAATGTGGTCTGTGGACGGGACGATCAAGTCGTGAGGCTGATGGTAAACTACATGCCTGTGTATGACAATTACATAAAGATCTGAGGGGCACTGCCACTGCGCCCGTCACCCTGAGACGTAAATTGACACGTTCCATGTGCCTGTAATTTCACCAGCACTCTTACCCTTTAAAACCGGAACACAGTAATGCAGATATTACTGCAAGGCGGCAGAGATAGGTAAGGTGGCAGTACTACCCTGGACGAACTCTTTCACAAGGAGCTCTACTGCTAATAAAATAATACACTCCTTAATTTTCATTAGCACTAGATTCTACTACATTTACGAAACTGTACGTTTATGAAACTTTTTTCTTGTAAATTTGTACTTATGAATAAATATCTTATTATATTGTGAACGTTCGAGAACGTCTTTACAGCAGTCTAAAAGCTGCTTATTACCAGTTGACTCTACATATTACAGTTCTTCATCCCGTCGTAATACCATTTTACAAAATATAGTAAAATGTAATATAGCAGTAGAGTTCCTTGGGATAGAGTTCGTCCTGTGAAGTACTACTTGCCTATTTCTGTAATGAGATCATTACTGTTCCGGTTTAAGAGTGCTGGTGAAATTACAAGCACAAGAGACTATCAACTTATGTCTCTGGTGTAGTAGAGGTGTCTCACAGACCTTTGCGATTTAAAACTCAGACTGTCACTGCTATGGACAGGTGTGTCGCTAACCACCAAGTGCACGATTTTGTTCGTACTGTCGTCTCTTGATATAGAGCTTATGCACGATTCAATTCTTTTTTTTTTACAGAAAGCCCTATCAGGAGATACAGTATTATTATTTCCAACGTATCCGTACCCAGCTCACATACACTACAGAGTGTACTACAGATTCCTAAATTGTGGATATCTTACAATATTCAACGCTCTTGGCCTCCCAGTAACTGCATGTCCCCTAGGAGTGACTAATAAGGGACTGCCAGTAGGAATACAGATTGTGGGAAATAAATGCAGCGATCATTTGACCATTGCCGTTGCAAAGGAATTCGAAAAAGCGTTCGGAGGCTGGGTACCCCCTAATCAAGAAGTTATCAATAGTATTAAGACTACATAATATTGTTTTAAGTATTTAGTTCGAATAAGTGTACTAGCCTCCTTATCATAACTAAACGTACTCGACATTTCTAGCCTAATTGAGTTATTAACATTATCTGGAATTAGCAAAACGAGATCAACAACCCCCTATAAGCGGTTTTTTATATCTTATTTAGTTTCAGTTTTATTGTTAAGCAAACCAGCGTACTTGATATTTTTCAAGTAAAAAAAAATTTCGGTGCCAATATCTCCAAAATTACCAAAATGTAAATGCGTTTGTTATGACAAGGAAGATAGTGTAGCTCTCTACGCTACAGTGAACATGTATAAAGTATCGATAAACTCACAATGGGAAATAGCAAATTTTTTTTTTTCTCTCAATATTACCTACGTAGATGCCTTTAGCAAGTTGAAGACAACGAAAAGAAACAGGTAATTCTTAGCACAAATCAAAATATGTCACATCAAGAATTATGTATGTATGTAAACACTTTATTGTATAACAAAGACAAATAATTTTTTTACAAAGAAATAAAATGTTATTGTACAACGGCGAGCTTATCCCATAAAGGGATTTCATCCAGCTAACCTTTGAAAAATTTAACAGAAAGTTGGCTCCTGTGTCGGCAATAAAAACTAACAATTATCATGAAATTTAATGTTACAGACTCAATAATTATAAGAACAAATTTATTATGTCAAATGTACACACTAATACATAATATTAAGTAAATCATGATGCTCTAATACATATAAAATATACAGTAAAATGCATGCAATGCATTATATAAAATAAGACTATAAATGAATATGTGAAATGTAAACAAATATTTCGTAAGCTCTAATATGAAGAGTCTGAATAGTCCCAAGATGACTGTTAATTATTATTAACAAGTACACAGAAAAACTTTGTTCTCTGTGAGTCGATAGTGGTGTTTAGTTCCTATAATAAACTTTAGATATCAAAACAAAAAACAATATCAAAGTCTTGCTAACAAACTGGGCTTGTAGATTTGGGCTTGTAGGGACACATTTAGCATTGTAATCATTTTCAGTTCAATTTTCATTAATTGGAATCAAAATTAAACGGTTTCCGCGTGGAATATCATTGTGTTATAGCCATGAATAACACAAATCTATACCCTGACTGCTTTTATTGTCATGGGACTACAAAATGATAAGCACTTTGTAGCAATATGACAATTTAAAGTTTGTTATAGGAATTTAACACCTCTATAAATTTATTATTTTATTGAATATCGTGGTGTTTTACTACCATCATATTCATAATATTTTAAAAATGAATCAAATCAAATCAAATCAAAAAAGAAAGAAAGAAAATTTCCTTCGAGCCGGCTGGACTCAAATCAGCTACTTTTTCACCAAACGATAAATTTCTTATTGTTACAAGTCTTTTTTTTCTGGTTTTAATGGCTTTTTTGCCACAGCGCCACTTGTGAGAAACCTATGAAACTTTTAACCTCTATCGGTTGTCAGCCAACAAAAGTTTTTCTGAGTGTATATTGTACTTAATTACTTTTTTGAAAACGGTATGTACGTTATATCTCTTTATTTTTATTTACGAATTATGTATAAGGAAAAAAGCTAAAATCACAAAAACAAAGACCAAAAATATTTCCATACACTCATCACAAATCTATTATTTACTAATTTGTAGGTACATGACTAGGTATGTTTATGTATATAACTGGTTTAACAATTTACACATTAAACTCTGTTTTGTTTTTAGTAAAGTTATTGACCGTGTGTCTTCTCATGTGCTTTAAATTTCGGTCTATTGCATAAAATCCACATATCACTGTTGTGTTATATTTTATACCTTTAAGTACTTGTTAATATTGTTAATGAGATTGTGATAAAAATCTTGTATTAAGTATAAGTTTTATATAGGACTGGGATAGAAAAAAATAAATTTTTAAATTAATTTTGTTTATTTTCTTATAACTTGCATTATACTTTTCTTTATTTTGAATATTATTATAATTCTAAGGCTTAGTTTCGTATAAGTATTATATTCTCAGTTTCTCAATTTTGCCTACGGAGTTAATATTTACTATATATTTTTTACAAAGTTAAACACTTTGCCAACCATTTTACAGAGACTATTGTACTAGTCTACAAAAAAGAGTGTCATTGACAATAACACCAATTGTACTATTGTATATTAATGTTGTCAATGCTTCGTTACTAAGGCATTACTACGACTACTATGATACTTTATGAAACCATTGGTATAATAATATTAGACGGCGCGCGTTGCGCCGCGCTAAAGCGGCTCGCGAGAGCTTTCTTTGCGATTTGTAACTCGTTGGGTTTTTGTGGGAGTTAGCAGGGTATGATCGCGTCAATGCGTATCCTTATATATCTGAAAAAAGTCACTCGTATTATCGTTGATAATAGCGAACATTCAGGAAATTCAATCTTCGTCGAAAGTCAATTTTGTATGGCGGCCATCTTGAATTCATAGAAACTATTTGTGCCGGTAGAACCTGATCCTAGACAACTAACATTTGAGAGTCGTGGAACCATCTCTGGCGCTCTGGACATCCGTAGTATATAAAGGTTTAATATAAAAAGATGTGTATATATTCGTATTATTTATTTAATATTTAATATAATTTACTAACAATCTTTGGACCTGGTTCCGAAATAATGATTATTTATCTATGAGTTCCGGTTGTGGAACTATAACAACTTGATAACGAATAAGTATAATAATTCAAATACAATAAAATCTTACTACCAGCAGCTTTAAAGGATTGTTAGCTCAAGCATAAGCATCGTACAGTTTTTTATTTTCAAACAAATTATTTTGTTACTAAACATCGATTTGCTCGTACACACAATTGTCAGTGATTTAACTAGTACTGACGCGGTACACAGAAGCCTTAGAGTGTCACGGCACAATGTCGCGTGCTTGTCCTAGACATAAGGATTAACCTTGGAATAAACCGTTACCAATTGTTACTGAGTGCTAACACGACTATTTCTAGCTATATCTGCATTGATGGCCATTCTACATAATTACTGAAGGTATCTAGTTTATTATGTAAGTATGTAATAAGGTAGCTAGTGATTGCAATGTTCCAATACATTAATTAGACACACTTTTTTTTATCAAATTAATACCTATGTGGTTCAAAGTATGGACGAGTATTCCACGTAGGGGTTTCCATTTTTAAGCAGGTCTCGACGGTTGTTACAAACGCAGTGGGTTTACATTTCTACTATTTTGATATATCTGATGTCCAACACTTATCAACTGGATGCCCAATTTTACGCGATCGTATGATATTCATGTCGTCGCGCCAAAAATATCGATCATGATAAGCACCAATGACACGCCATTGGGACCTGATACGCCTTTAATCTTTAGATGTTGAGTTAACATTATGCTGTCGTGATTACAGAGGAACAGGCAAAATCTTACGGTAGGTAATTAATATTCCCGTAGTAGTAATAAGTACGAACGTTACTAATAAGTAGTTACCTAATGAAATTCAGATTAAACATCAGAGATAATAAAGTAAATAATACTTTTTCACTGTCTCCCGTTCCGCATCTTGCCCGTGTACCACCGAATGGTTGATATAGGAATTACATTTATTCCACAACGGTCTTGACGAGTGATGCCCAATGTAAGACCAAGACGAGACTAACCCATTCTTATGGTCGTATTCCAGAGACTCTACTCAATGCTCAAGTCAGGACTTGAGTATGATACGACCCTAATGGCAAGGACTTGAATATGATATCTAGTGCTTTAAATCATACTCAAGTCTTGACTTGAGCATTGAGTAGTTCTGGAATACGACCCATAATGTAGGTCTCGCGTTAATGTACCAGGTTTTGGCATTGCACACTCAGTCTTGGTCTTGATTTCGATCTTTTGCTAGAGTCTAGCAAGATTTACAATTATCTGTTGTTACTTATCAATCTACATTATTCTTACAAAAATAATTGAAATTCTTTGTTGAATCCACCTTGATTCAGATTTTAGAACAACGCAACAAAAGATAGGTACCACCAACTTCAAGTACATAGATATCGTTGAGTACATTTTGAGTGCATATTGGCATAGGTATAGGGAGGCCAACCAAATGACGAAAAATTAACTTTGAAAATAATTTACAATATTTTTACGGACATATTGGTTGGTTATAATTTTAAACATATACACTAAATCCACGCATAAGACTAATAAATAATATTAATTTAGCGTGTGGAATGGATACAGCCCGTACCGGTTCATTATTTACTTTTTCGATTTCAGGTGTAAGTACATTGTTGTTGATAATTCGGTACCTTCGCTGATGATAGTTGTATTTTGCTACATTAATTTATTGGAATAAAAAAACTAGGGAAGTTTTTTACTCAGTCAGGTTTTTTTATCTTTACAGTTGAGTAAAAAAAATACATTTGACACAATAGTTTTTCGTGTTATAAAACCATCCAACTTTTATTGTTAAATGAAACCTAGGTTTTGATAACAATATTATATAATATCTTATCCGACCATGTTTTGTTATGGCGACCATGACGACTCCTAGAAATTCGGAATCCAGAAAATGCAAATTTGCCCATACACTCGTCCGTGTTCATGTCGTGTCAGTGGAACAGGAATCCGCTACAACTGAGGGAGAGTTCAAATAATGTGTCGCTCTAGGTTATCCACCTTACCATGCTGAATCGCCGAGTCCACCAGACCCTTACCTAGTTGCTTTCCTCAATGCGCTATGCAAGAGGTATCCGCGTCGAAAACAAAAGGAATGAGGGAGAAATTTGGTAACGGGTTATGAGTGATACCTATTGCATCAATAAATATATAAATAAATCGTGTAAATATTAATAAAAGGACATGGAGTTTTAAAGTAACTGCTAGACGCAGGAATCTCGCACCCTCAGTCTTGTTCTTGCTGAAATCTTGTAGGGCTGGTCTTGATATTGAAAAATGCTAAACCTAGACTTCACTGTAAGATCAAGACCGATTTAAGACAACACTATTCTTTATAATTCTGACAAGTAACAAAAGTAACTATTCTTCTTCTTTACTGGCGGTGCCTTCTTTAAGATTTCAACAGTGTCCGTTTTGTAAAATTGTTTAATAAATTATGATGAAACGCCAATGTCAGTTGTGAGAAACCTTTAATAAAATCAGAAGTAACTCTGAGGGTCGTATTCCAGAACTCTACTCAATTCTCAAATTAGGACTTGAGTATGATTTCACGCACTGGAAATACGACCCTAATGGCAAGGATTTGAGTATGATTTTCAATGCTTTAAATCATACTCAAGTCCTGACTTGAGAATTGAGTATGTCAGGATTTGAGTATGATTTCAAGCACTGGAAATTGCAAGAACATGAGTATGATTTCTAGTGCTTTAAATCATACTCAAGTCCTGACTTGAGCATTGAGTACAGTTCTGGAATAGGAACCTGAGAAAATGATTTGACTGAAACCAACGATCCTATATTGCCTGAAACCATCTACAATCGTAGCATAGACAATGTTCGTAAAGTCCGTATGGTCTTGAGAACCCTAAACTCTATTAGCGCTAATAAATAACTTCTCATTTGTACAAATCATGGAGTCGTGGCCAGTTTAGTCTTTGCACGCTGCACGAAATCTAAATGTTGGGAACATTGACTTACAATTAGATGGACGTCGGGTCCGCGCTAAAAAGTGTCCGCACTTGTAAGGCGCTAAAATCGTATACAGAGCGCCAACTCCGCTTTAGTCTTCATTTGTTCGACTGACAGCGCGATACTGCGATGACATTACAATTTAAATTTCGAATAGGTGGACTTGGGACATTTTTTTCGTGGTTTTTATATTAGACCCGTCGTCCATTTATTTGTAAGTCAATGGTTGGGAAACAAATAATCGTAACACAACATATAATAAACATTTTGATAGAAATTAAGTCGAAAAGGTAGGTATTGAAAATTAGTCTTGATACTAAATATCGTTTATTTTATTTAGTATTTATTAGTATACTTATTTATACATTTCTTATCTAATATGAATTGATGTCAAGCAAAATAGTGAATACAAACAAAACTATACGAAAATTAACCTTAAAAAACGTAGACGTCTACGTCTAAGTAAAATTATTATTTTCAGTAATTTCAACAGTAAAAAAAAAGAACTTTTTGCCGCAGTCATACTGTGGCTAAATTCCTTATTACGTGAAGCCAAAAACTAAAAAAAAGAACATAAATCTCAGTAACAGGTTCATGGTAAGTATTAAATTATTAGTTACTTTGTCCCAAGAAATTACTTACGTTCTATAGGTGACCATAGGCAACAAATTTACTTTATTGCTCATCAAGTACGCAACAGCAACAATTTTTTCAGCCATGTAATGAGTTTTTTGCGAAACCTGTCTAAAGTTGGAAATATTATTTAAACAAATCCTTAAATCTCATCTAAATACTTAATTTTTTATTCATTTGTCAATTTACCCAAAAAACATTTTTTTCTTAAATTCAATGACAATTTGATGACAGAAATGACAGCTAAACTGTCAATTAATTTGATGAGCATGAAAATTAGATCGGATTTTGTAATTACATTAATTTAATTCATTAAATATTGATTTATTAATAATATTTTAATCATTTTCACAATGCTCAATTGAATATCAGTCCGCTATTTTTTTACTTGCTAATACTCGCACAACGCACGCGCAGAACATCCATCGCCCAAAATCTCCCAGCGCCATATTGAGAGAGGCGGACGTTGTATGACTTGAGTGATTATCGTGGTTAGTGCAATAAATTGAAGTGGAACATTTGATCGTGCCCTATGGATATACATTCGGGTACGTAACTCGGAAGAAAAGGCGTATACGGAGCGTCTGTTAACATGCAGTGAGCCCCGGGAAATCCCATCGTAACCTAGACATGGGCTGTTCTAGTTATCAGTAGATTACCTAGGTATCATCAATCCGCTATTTGCTCACAGTTTTAATCTTATTAATACACACGTGTGGGGAATAGCCATAGGTTTCTTGAATCTAGTTACATTAACAAGATTATGCGATCGCTTCACAAGGTTCCACGCTCGTATATAAACGGATTTCGAAGTGTTTATGTCGGCAGTTGACAGGAGCGTATATGTATATGACCGAACATAAGTCACCACACCCAGTGACCGGATTGTCGGTTTTAGTATTTGATAGTTTATAGTTCGGATGATTGTTCGCGCGTCGACGGATCGGTACGTGATATAGTGAGCGATCGTGGTGTTAAGCTGTGGCTTTGGGCGCCGCCGCCGTGATACAGTGCGTGTAAATGATATGTGGTTTTTAGGAGTGGTGTGCCTCGGTTGAAAGGCCTGCCGAAGGGACAGGGCTCCGCGCGTGAGGACGGATTGCGGCCCTCCGCTCTAAGGAAACATGGAGTGCTGCATGTCAGAAGAAGCCAAAGAACAGAAAAGAATCAACCAAGAGATAGAGCGGCAACTCCGGAAAGACAAACGAGATGCAAGAAGAGAACTCAAATTGCTCCTGCTCGGTAAGTACTTATGCATTTTTAGTATTATAACACTTAGTTTATGAAGGTAATCAGGCATAACCTTGGGCAACAAGTCCCTGTACTATTGCCATAAAGACAACATATATAGTAGATAATTTCCTATATTACAGCTTAGTTAAACAACTGATGCCCATTTTAAAGTGTTTCAAGGGATAAAAGAAATTAGAATCACATGTCCAGGAGTCCTTATACCCAGATCTTTATTTGAAGCTTGGTCAAAGAACACACCCAAAGGCTGAGTTAGGTAATGATAATCCAATAGGCGTATAAAATTTTCTAAGATTATAATGTTGTAACAAGTGGTTTATTGCATTGCATTATATACAATTACAGTATCTATGCTCTGTGTATTACACATTAAATTCAATGCAATTATTACAATCTTCATTATGAGGTGTTATGTTCATCAGTTGCTGTTGGATACTATGTAAATGATTAAAATTACTGATGTATTTTCTATATTTCAGTCTCCCTACTACTGCATTGTTTTATAAGTTGACGAGTTAGTTACATTTAGAAATATTACAAATTTAGCTGCTAGAATGCTGGTTTCTATTATAGTTGAGGTACTCACTCATCATGTCAACTCGTATTTATTCAATCAGTGGGGTTGGTTAAGCCATAGTTCACCTTTCACACAGTTTCATCATCATTGACATATAGTCTGATTAAAACATTGTTCTGTTATTGAGATGTAGAATTTGATACCGTAATGGGAGGATATTATTAATTAGTAGTGAATTATACCATATTACAGATCTTAGATACCGCGCAAACACTCATACATTTGTTAATCATACTAATTCATACTTTTTACTGTATAAAATCATCAAAGCAACCATTAGAAGTATCTATATTTGAATGAATGTGGTTTGGTGTTGCAAGTTATGAGACATATGACATTTAAAACCACTGCTATTTCCTTATTTCTTTAATAAATTAGTCAAAGATATTGCCATAACTACATTTGTAAGAAGATTTTTGACCATTTTATAGATTTCCACAATGTTACAGTAGGTGGGAAGTAATACAAGTATATACTTATATCTAAACATTAAAATATAAAATTTACTGTATCTATAATATTGCACTGTTAATACAATGGTGTATTAACTCAAAAAGTGTATTTCCTCAGAATTGACGAAAAACGAATTACGAATTACTCACTTCCCGTGAAATATCTGTATAAATTTATGTATAGGTTATTTATTTCCTACTTACCAAATATATATAATTAAAAATAAAAGAGAAAAAATAATTTCTTGTTTTTGAATAAGGACTATTTTGGCCAGAACCAGCTCACATAAAGCGTGTCTCATTTGGAGTTAAATAGATGATTTTAGTTGTTTTTTACAATATTCTAACAACGGTTTTATTGATGTGTAGAGAATCAAATTTTACGTTCAACAATGATATAATCTTGATTTTCACATATTTCGAGTTATAACACTATTGTAATAGCAGTGCGATATGTTCAGAGTGCTTTAAATTCATGAGGCAGTTATTTGTTTTCACTTTTCAGGTTTCAATCTTACCTTAGTTGACTTTTGTGAATAAATGTACATATAGATAAAATTCTGAATGTATAGATAAAATGGATATGTATAGATAATACTTTGGATGTATTTTTTTTTAAGTGTTCAGATCATTTTATTTTTGACTGGACAAGTCAATGTACTTATGTATACAATCTTTCATTTTGTAAATTAAATTATTAGAATTGTAAGGACTAATGTTTTGATAAAACTTTAATTAGAGTGTCCAAAACATTTTTAGAATTAGCTTCTGAATACTTTCGAGGGCTGTCACGGGACATTGGTTTGAATAAGCACACATCCAACTCCCAGCTATGGGTCCTTGAAGCAGATAATATGTCTTTGCACCTCCTAAGCCAATCTTGCGCTCTAATGGCCACACTAAATACCCGAATGAGGTAAAAATAAGTGAAGCTAAGGACATCCTGCAGTTATACACATTATTGCCATTTATTTGGAATGTAATTACTGACGGTCAATATATCAATTGCCGGTTAGTGACAAACCATGAATATTGTGCACTAATAATAATATAGGATTTTGATTGATATTAACCAATGGTTGGTATCAAGTGTTCTAAATAAATAGATAAATGTCTACATATGACATGGATAATATAATAAATAATAAATATTATTTAATTACTTTTTTCTACAATATCCATAATTAGTTAAAACAGTACACAGTAAACAGTTGCTTGTAGTTAATTAAAAAATTGTTTACTTTGGTAAAAGGTTAGTTATCTACTATATTTTTTTAAATGGCGCCGCTTGAATTACTTTAAAATCCAACTTCAGCTTTTTAGGTGTATAGTTTTTTTTTTACTTAGCTATTTCCTCAAATTCGGATTTCGAAAAAGTAATTAATTCATATTAGTGGAAATAACCACTCTATGTCACTCCTTATATATATGTGTAGACATTTATCTACTTGTTTGGAACACCTTATTCCGACCATTAATAATAACAAAACAGTATAAAAATTCTTTATTCTTTACTATCCAAACACAAGACACATTGTATTATTGAGCTTTTTTATGAAATAATTCCACTAGTTTTTATTATGATTATTGACTTGCCAACAGAGCAATACCCTCTACTGTCAGAATGCCAAAAAATACAATACAAAGATGTTTAACAAAAACACATGGAGAATTTCGACAACTTGATAACTTGAGCCGTAGCTCTAAGTGCAATATGGTGCAGTATGGTTGTGGGTTCAAGTCCCATCGGGTTGAATAAAATTTTTCTTTGTGATTTTTGTATTAATAATAACAAGACACATTTTTTTAAATCCCTATACATCTGATGCATGTTCACTAGTCAATTGTCATTCATGTCTTCGATTTATTAGTACATCTTTAGAACTCTAGTTCTAGTTATGGCAATCTACATTTTAATTAACATGAATGATTCATCAATGGATCTTTTAACACCTGTGAGTACAAAAACTACATAACATATCATAACCACACCATCTGGTACCTTACTTGTATAAATAGTACATTGCAACCAGGTGTCAATTTTATTCTAAAATGTGTGCCCACTAGAACCACGTTTGATAAGTGTAAAGGAGTAATTATTATTAACCCTGACTGGGACATGTACCATACAAAATTTGATTATAAGCCTTTTTTTATTGTACATGTGCAATATGGAAATAAATAAATTATTGTAATGTCGAGTTAAATTAAGGAGTCGACGTTGAACCCTGTTACGCTAGTCAAAAAAAGCTTTACATTCATGTAATACGAGCGAAAAAGACGTGTTTTCGCGCCGCGGTCTATGCGGTAACAAACGCACATCTTTTTCACTTTAGCAAGGACATAAGCTCCTTTAACTGGCTCAAGCCGAAACCATGTCGATAAGTATGGTGACTCCCTAAGAAAAATATCAGTTCGATAATATAAAATAAATAGTCTGTGTGTACGTTCGCAATGACAACTGTGTCAAGCGTCTCAGGAACCTTGAGGCACCGAGTTTTTCTATTTTATGGCTTCTGGTTGACACAGGAGTTACAAAAATAGTGTACTGTTGTATCTACCGCTCGCACAGTGGAGATTAGGAGACGACCAAGTTGTTCCAACGTCTGATGAGACTCAGCTCAGGTACCCAGTGGCGCAACTAATAATTCTGGGGGACTTCAACGCTCACCATCAAGAATAGTTGTTCCCATACCAGATGACCGATCACGCTGGGGGAGAGACGTGTAAACTTGCGTTAACGCTAAGCCTTTCCCAGCTTGTCAGTGGCGCCACCAAGATCCCAGATATTGAGTCTCATACAGCTAATTACTTGGACCTTCTGTCAACAACTGATCCAGACCGCTACTCTGTGGTTGTGGAGGCCCCACTGGGTACTACCGACCTTTGTCTGGTGAAAACTGTATCCGTACACTCCCCACCCGATCAGGGCCCTAGTGGTATGAGACGGGTGTGGCGATACAAGTTAGCAGATTGGGACGAAATGCGCCATTTCTTTGCGTCATATCCTCTCCTAGTTCTCCGGACTAGACGTAGCAGTGTCCTGTGACAATGTTCGGACATAGCTCTCGACTTAAACGCCCGCTATAGCATGGTCTTACAGAGGAGTCTGTAGTCTCCTCAGCACTACGTCCAGAGAAGTACAGCTACCATACCTGTTTCTGCCAAGCAGTAATGTGAGTATGATTGCGTTCCGGTTTTAAAGGGTATGGGTGCTGGTGAAACTACAGGCACCTGGAAGTTGTTAATTTTATGTCTCATGGTGATGGGCGCAGTGCAGTGCCCCTCAGATCTTTGCAATTTAAAGCTCTTATTCGCACAGCAACTGTTTTGGATAGGCGTGTCGCTTACCACCAGGCGTATGACTTTTTAATCCCGTTACTTGAAATATTTAAAAAAAGTAGGGTAATTGGTGGCTCTTCCACAATACAAGACAGTATATATGAGTAGTTTGCCCAAGAAAATCAATGTTGGTAATTTTGATAAGACGCAATCGCTCCACAGGCGCCTTTACCCATGTAGTTGACCTTATTCCGCTTCTATTAACTGTACAAATGTCGATTTTACCTTTTAACAGAAGAATCCAAATGATATAAAAATGTAAAAAATAAAAACTCAATTGATTGTTCATCCTAAACTGATCTCTGTTGGCAGAAAATGAAGCCATGAGATAAAATTCTCAACATTCCAGATAAGAAACAAATACTCTCGATAATTTAATAATAACTATCATGTGATGAATAATTAAAAAAACAGTTTTTTCTACTTAAAATACCATAAATAAGCGTTAATGTTAAAAGTTGGTTCTAGGGTTGTTGCGAAATCAGTATCCGCATCCAATGATAGTCCACACAAATTAAAATATCCGCTTCCACATCAGCCTCCGCATTGATCGATGCTGATGTTCATTGCTGAATTTAATATTTATACCAAATTAGTTCTTGCACTGATTAATGTAGGTAGGCATTTTTAAAATTCTATTTAAGTATCATAATTTGCTTAATTTATTATAAGTTCCACATTTATACCAATAGACTATTATAACATACTTTATTAAAGGTTGTGTTGTTGTAACCATTTCTATGCTCTCATATTTTTTTCCTTTTGTTTTATGCTTTTGTCTCATAATAGAATGTTTCAATGCATTCATTGGTAATTTTATATTCTATACTTTATTTTGAATTCCTTTCAACATCATTTAATGCAAATTCTTTTAAACACGATATGAAGAATTACTCGCTTAGATTCCATCTGTATCATTTATATTGTCACTTACAATAGTGATAGTCGTAATAAGTAATTTTAACGAATATCTATTATTTACTTCACAATTTATTACATGGAATTCTGAATTGAACTATCTGAATAACTTTTATATTAATATTGTGAGTTACCTGTATTGGTGCTATGGAGACAATATATTCTAATGCACGGGCTACCTCTGAAAAGTTTGGGCTAAATAAGAATTGCCCAATCATCAGTATGAGGTCATAGGGTCGTATTCCAGAACTCTACTCAAAGCTCTAGGCAGGACTTGGGTATGATTTAAAGCACTAGAAATCATACTCCAATCCTTGCCATTAGGTTCGTATTTCCAGTGCTTGATATCATTTTCAAGTCCTGACTTGAGCATTGAGTAGAGTTTTGGAATACGAGTTGAATATTTAATTCCCACATTCAGGTTTGTTTGTGGTGTTTTTTTCACCATTCAGCCAGCGCTCCTGCTGGATTTGATGTATAACTCAGAATACATCCATAACAATTAAATATACTGCAACTACTTGTAGGTACTTTCTGATTATCCGTAGATTGTGCTCTTTATATTTTTTATCCGACTTCAAAAAAGGAGGTTTTCAATTCGATTGTATTTTTTCCTTTCCTTGATATGTTACGCGATTTCTCCGGCATTTGTGAGCCAATTTGGATGATTCTTTTTTTATTGGAAAGAGGGTACCTACCTCAGTGTTGATCCCGTTTAAATTTGAAGAAAATATTCCACCTGTAGGGGTGGCAAACTATGGGATGAATCCGGTTTCGCGCACTTTAAGGTAACCGATTTCAATATAACTTGGCAAACAGATGAAATTCCACGAACTTTTGAGGTCGGGTTTCTGTTTTGAGATTTATTAGAGATACAATACAGTGAAAAAGAAAAATTATTTAACATGAGTTCCAAACAAGGTTGTAGGATAATCTTTAATTAATTAAATCATATGATAAGGATTTTAATGGATATAACAATAATATAATATGTTGATATGATAAAGTAGAAATATAATGTCATTAATGAAGTTTATTATATTTTCTAATCATCTAATTCATCACTTTGATAAACAAATGAGTTATTTTAGAATTTAAAACACCTTAGATATTGTTGCATCTGTTTGTGCAAGTGCGTGTGGTATAGTTATGTGTATGTGTTAGGTGGTGTTATAGTTATAATTCTAGGGTCGGCGGACTAAAGCACATAAGTCAAAATTTGAATTAATACATCTAGTGGATGTAGCACATAAGTCAAATTTATTTGTTACTTCATAAATTTCGAAATTTATTCAAGAGGTTATTTAACTTTCAACACTAAAAATAACACAAAAAAATACGTACTTATAAATTAACAAATTTTTTTAGTCTTTTTTTAGCTTTAGTCTGCCGACCCTAGAATTTATATAATATTATGAAACCTAGGGCTCTAAAGTTCTAATATGAAAGTCGGTATTACTAATAAGTATTTTAAAAGACAAGCTGAGTGAGATACCTTATCCGTTGTACTATTTTCTTATTATTTATGTAAGTGCTAACTGTCGAATTTATTAACACAATCAGGGGGCCTAATATGAACTCTTATTTCCACGCGATTTACGCCGTAAACTGCCTAGTAATTTCGTATTATGAACTGGTAATACCAGCCAGTCAGCGATCACGTGACTCTAGGCTGTTCTTCTTCTTTTCTTCATTTAAAATTTGTTATTCTGCATTTAAAAGAAGTTTTAAATGCTATGACTCCAACGAAACAAACGATAATTTCGCCAATGTCAAGTAAAAGTGCCTATGTGCGGTACTTCTACTTTATAATGTTACAACCCCATCGATACCATATCGGTAAACCCGCCAATGGCAAGTCGAGGAACGCACGCGTTTTTAACTCAAAGATTGACCGGTAAATTCCGAAAAGATTCAATGAGGAGAAAATCTACAACAACAGAGTACATACACAGACTATTACAGAAACAAATTATTTTTTTAATACACTTACACAGAACATTGACAAAGGAAGAGTGGACTAACGTTAAGAGGAAGTTGATATTGACGGGACGGGGGGATTTTAGAGGGGAGGATATCATATAGAAGAGTGATGATACGATTACAGTCAAAAAACAGGTGCTCGAGGGTAACCTCTGCCAGACCGCACTCACACAGGGAGTGGTCTCGAACACGAATCTTGGCCAAGATACAGGAGTGCATATGTGAGCTAAGCGAAGGCGAATAATTGCAGAGGCGATATTTTTCGGAATCGATTTCCTAGTGAAGAACCAAGGCTTAGTGGGAAGTTCAGGTTGGATTTTACCATAATGTTTACGTACAGTTTGGCGGGAAAATTGCCGACATGAGTTCCAGGAATTGCGCATTTGTGGGAGGGCAAAGGCTTTAGCGTCACGAGGAAAACATCGGTCATCACGTTACTCCCTATCATAATGGCTTCTTTTGCACAGAGATCCGCACATTCATTACCTTTTATGCCACAGTGGCCAGGAATCCATGCCAAGACCACCTCGATATTTTCCGTATGGCATTTAAATAAAAGATCTTTAACCTGCAAAGTAATCGAGAAGTTGTCTTTAGCTTGGAAAGGGCGCTTAACCAGGTCTTGCATGCAGCTCAGTGAGTCCATTAAGATAAGGGATTTATTCAGGTGGTGGGAGTACACCTAAGAAACCGCTTCTAGCAGGGCAATGGCTTCACCAGAAAATACGGAGTTAACGGGAGGAAGTTTGAAACTCAAAATCATATTAAACCTGGGGATCCACACTGCTGACCCCACTGGGCCCTCCTCACATAGTTTAGAGGAATCAGTAAAGATAGTGAGATAGTCAGCCCACTTTTCAGTTTTTGTCAAATTTGTCAGCCCCAATTTTACTTTTTCAGCCCCAATTTTACTTTTAGAGACGCCTAAACTGAAAAGCAACGTCGGTTAGAATATGAGACTATCATAATTAGTCTCAAAAAGAGGGACTTTGACTGGCAATATCGTATTACAAACGTTACTTTGACATTTTATTCACGGTTGACCTGTCAAAAAGTAACAACAATAAACATTGACCTACCAATAAATAGACGTCGGGTTCGCGCTGAAAAGTGTCCGCACCTATAGGGCGTTAAAATCGCATATAGAGCGTCAAACGTGCAACAATCTTCGTTTGTTCGACTGACAGCACGGTTGTCAATCATGCAGTACCATATAATAATAACTTATAAAAATTGTACAGCAATAAAATGTAAAAACAGAATTTTGATTCATATTTTCACTAAACAAATATATTGTGTTATCATAGTTATCATTTAAAAGTGTTATTTTGTACAGTTTTATAGTATTTCATTTATTAAATTTATATATAAATGAATCGTAAATATAAATTACACAAGCACACATAATAATCAAATAGCTAATTGTCCTTTTTCTACACATTGCATGCGCGAAAGATGGAAAGAGACCCATTACGTCAATTTCAAGAAGCTTATATAAACTTCTTGGTCATTTTCAATTGTTCGAACCACAAGCGATTGAAATATTTAGATCAAAGAAACTATAGAGTATAGAGCTTTGATTTTCATCTTATTTTTAAATGATTTTTTATTAAACGTTAGCTTAATAACTAACAAAATATTGTTGTAGTCGTTTTACGACTTGGGATTACCTATCTGAAGTCAGAAAATACATTTGCCCGAAATAACGTTAGCTCGAATATTCGTAATGTCAAATGTATTTTTTTAGGAAGATTACAAAACAAAAGCTAATTTTGTGAAAAACATCAAAATTACTCGAAAGCGTAACGGCTTTATTATAAATCGGTCTTCGGTCCGTAATTACGGATATTTGAGTTTACGTTTAGTTGGAATATCGGTACATTTCTTATAGTAAACGCTTATTTTCACATTTGTAGTAATATTTGTATGTATGTATCTGCCCAACTCTTTATTATTTTTTTAAGTGTATTTGTACAAAATTCGACATAATAATATATATAAAAATTAATTAATATTTACGATAAAGGCCACTCCATTACTCGTATGTTCAAGTAATTTTTAGTCGAAGCTAAATATGGTGCATTTTGTTAAATTTCCAGTAGAAGCTAAATATGGTGTTTTTTGGGGCCCTTAAATTGTTGCAAGCAAAATTAGGCAGTACTGCAATGACGCATAATTTAAATTAAATGTTTTAGTTTTTTATATTCCGTTACATGTCACTACGTTTGTATAGGTTAACTTCGGACAATTTTTTCGTGGTTTTTTGTATTAGACCCGACGTCCATTTGTTGGTAGGTCAATGACAATAAACCATTAAATTTACAGTGTCTTGGTGTAGCTTTTATTGAATTGTTAAGTGCATAATTGTATAATAATTATTATAATTTTAAGCAATCGTTTCATCATGTGTGATGAGTAGGTACGAAATGTTTGAGTGTCTCGAAAGTGATGCTTCGCACGATAATAATGTGGAAAGAAACCAAAGAAAACAACTGCGAGATCGTAGTGAGCCGTTTAAAATGGATGCACGACAATTTTTGAAAAGATACCGGCTCAGCAAAGATGTGGTCCACAATCATTGCGATTTGAACTTAAACCGCGCATGTCGAGACCTACAAAATCCACCGATTTATTGGTTGAGACTGAGGTTTATTTTTCACAAAAGCCAAGTGTAATTTCTTACAATTTAATTTATAGTCAAATATTCTTATAATATTATTGATATATGTTTTCAACAAACTACAAAGATAACATTTACCCGCGGAATTTTGTCGACGTTTGACGTCGTCGTTCGGAAACTTAATTTGCACTTTTCTTCTATTTACAAAAATAAAAATATAGTGTATTGATTTTATTATGTAGTGTCTTTATTATTATTATTATATAGTGTCTTTATTTATTTTCGTACATGAATAACACGTATCTATTATTTTTCTCTTAAACTAAGTGACAAATATAACACCGTAACTTACCTGTAAATATTCGTCCATGTTTTTGAACGTCACGCCAAAAAGCACGAGCTAGTCAAGTCCCAGTCATAGACAAAATAACCAGCAAGAAGTCAGCGAAAAATATGTATGTCGTAATACGATTTTTATCCAGTCAGTTTTTGGGCGTAAAAAGAATTGCCTGGAACTTGCATGGTTTTTTAAAAGTTCATAATACGCCCCCAGGGTGTCCAAAACTTGGGAAGCTCAATATCTATAGCTCAGATCATGAAAGGTTAATCTAATGTCGGTGTAATCGAAGGGTCACAAAGAAAAATTTCTTATAACAACCATATTCATTTTCAAGAAATTTAAACTTTTAAGGTCTTTATTTTCCCGTATCATGATCATCATCCACAGCCTGATTTCACCCACTGCGGGGTATAGGCCTCCCGTATCTCTCTGCCTATCACAGGCAGAAAGTACTTGAATTATCATGAAAAACTATATATTTCGTAGTTAAACAAATGACTTGTGTACGGAATGTACACCCTGAAACACACACATATGTATCTAAATAGACGCCGCAAGTACCGCGATCTGTATGGAAACCAAGCGCGCCACTTTTTTTGTACCTCCGATGACGTCACAAACGTTATTTAGTGATGGGAAACCTCCTTCGGCACTAAAGCGATTGATGAAATCGAAGATGCGAACGCAGCACATATATAGAATTCAATTTTTTCAAATATTCGTTAATTAAAGGAGCCGTGAAATATTATATGGTAAAATAATACCAGAATAATATAATAAAGTCTTTTATTAATACGCGTTTTGAAAAAAGTTGCTCCGGAAAACTAAAAAAAAAACAACTACAAACTATACAATATTTTTATTACAATTTCTAAGGTCTTATGAATTATCACCCCTTTGTCTCCTAAATCGATCAGAATCGAGAACTGTGTTGCATGCTGCATCAATGAACATCACTAACCGTAAAATGTGACCAAAACTGATGAAGCGGCCGTACCACGAAACTGAATGCATTACACGAAAGTATCGCGCGTTCGGTATTCATGCCATACTGTTTTTTTTTATAATATCACGTGACGGGACGAACAAGTCGTGCGCCTGGATGGTAAGCTAAAAAATGACCCCAAGTGTACCGCACCAAGTAAAAGCAGCAATGTGTTACGAATCATGCAGCATACACTCGTTTGCATATTTGTTTTCCCGAAATTCATTCGAAATGAAAATAATTGATTTTAAAATAAATTATGCATATTCCGATTATTGCGAATTACTTAACTGTGTAAGAAAACGACCCTGTTTATTCAACTATTCATAGCTGTGGTGTTTTTGCAGTTTGTAATAGCACAATTAGGCATTTTTCGCATTTTGGACTGGTGTTTAACTAGGATAACAGCCGGGCGCTTTCTGAAGCGCAGCAGCGGCATCTAAGCGTTTATAGTTTACATTGGACACGTGAAGTAGGTACAGTTACGGCGTCTATTTAGATGTCTGTGCCCTGAACAATCATGATATTAGTTTTTGGAGCTAGCAAATTCTAATATGCAGGTCACACATCAAAAGTTATGCTGCGTGGAGTCATTAAATTCAGGCGGCCTTACGCCCCTTGTCCACCAAAACGGAAAAGAGAGTTTTATAAACCAATACGATTTTTTCACTTGGTGAAAATAATCATAATAAATCATGTTGGTTCTCCTCAATTTCTTGTCATGAAAATAAAAACATTCGTTTGTTTACAGGCACTGGCGAGTCGGGAAAATCGACATTTATCAAGCAAATGCGAATCATCCACGGGTCGGGTTACAGCGACGATGACAAGCGCGGTTTCATCAAGCTCGTCTACCAGAACATCTTTATGGCGATGCAGAGTATGATACGCGCTATGGATCTACTCAAAATACAATACGGGAATCCGTCCAATGTAGTAAGTGTACTTTTTAATACCAGCAATATACCATTTATAGACCATTTATGTGGCAACAAAAGGAGCTAACTTTGTACACGTCAAATGAGTTATCAATTACTTGCAACAATGCATTGACACCAGCGACGTCATTCATTATCACAGATAAATTGGTGATTTTATCTTTCTTCATTTGAATGTGACGTAAGTTGTCATCGGAAACATGTCATGTGGGTAAAATTACATAGTCCGATCCCAGTGTGGTTATGGATAAAAAACGGTGTGCAATGCACGTAGATTTTAGTAAAGGAAATGAATGACCCCATTATGTGCTTAGGTTAGTACAAGCTAAACGAATCAGTAAGTAGTAGTTTGTTTATTATGAAATAGTAAAAAATTGAAATCATCAAATTGATTAGACTACTACTGCAGAGAATGAGTAAGAAACTCTAATGCTCTGGCCACACAGAGGCGGCCGCGGAAGTGTTCCGGGCGAGGGAATTTTTGTAATGTACGAGTTTGTGTTTCACTTAATTCAATTCATTTTAAAGAAAAAGAATTAAAATAACTTAAATTATATTTTTTATTTAATTTGTTTTAATTGATTTATTTGTCAGACCTCCGTTTATGGTAACCAAACTATGATCGTCACAGTACGAAGATAGTAAGTTTAAAAGATGAAAAATATAGAGAACATATTAGTTAAGTTTCGCCAATAATATTAGTTACAATGTGCATGCCAATTTATTACCGATGACTCATATACAAAAGTATGATGTAGGTTTTTCCCTGAGTTAAGTGCTCATTATTTTATGGGAATCATTATATGTGTATAAGTTTACTTCGTACATATAGGCCGGGAAATATACATATTTGTAGAAATAATCACGTATTTTTGCTTTTTTTCGAATTCCGAAGTTTATTTAGATTAAAAATAAACTTAAGCCGTATTGGTTTTGGAATCGTTGTAAATTTCATTAAATTTTTGTATATACAACGACCTAATTTATTAGCTGGCATTTTGAGTTTTGAGTTCAAAATATGAAACGGAATTTCTTTTACTATGGGAAACCCTTTGAAGAAGAAACTCAGATGTTCCATTGTAAAAAGTTCATACCTACTCGACCCTAAAAATGAAACAGCTGTATTTTTTTTGGAATTTCAAAAAGTTCCCCATTGTAAAAGTTTGATCTCATACACTGATTAAGACCTTAAAACGGTGTCAAGTAATAAATTAGGACCTCATATTTAAAACAATTCAAATACGTATTGTAGTATTATAAAATCAATCTTGTTAAATACCATACAGGAAAAATTGTGTTAATATATGACCTTCACTTCAAACACAATGGCCATGGTTATTTCTACACCAAATAAAAGCTAATATTAATTAATTTACCATCTTTGTGATTCATTTGAGTGACTCAGAGCACCTAGGTGCAGAAGTTGCTGCACAGTTGTATTGTCCATACGCTTCAAGATTTTCTTATTGATAATCTGATATTGAGAATGACCTTACAATCGAATACAAAAATGTTACAAAAACGTCGTACTATATTTCAGCTGGTGATCGTACTGATAATAGAATAGGTAATAAAATAAAGACAAGAAACAATTTTGTGTTCGTGTAAAAAACTTGGTTCATCGTACAATTTTTTGTTTTGTTAAAGTCGAATGTTTTAATGAGTACAATCGCCAGCTTTTGATATATTCTGTGTATCGTCTTGTGTTAGGTAATTTTGGTAATGCTAATTGACGTGCTTATAACAAAAAATCGAAGTTTTTGCCACTTCATGTGCATTTTCAAAATTAATAACATTTAAAATTTCGTTCGAAAATTCCCTTGTAACTCGCCGTTGATACGCGCTACTCACGTTGAATTGTTCAGTCCTTTGGAGGCGGAACAACCGTGTATATGTTTACTGTACGCTAGAACAATGGTGCACTGCTCGAGAATTCTAGTTTTTGACCTGTATGATGTTGAATAAATTTATACAGTATTCTTAAATTATAATTGTTCTAGGATTAGTTAGACTTCTATATTTAGATAACTTGTGTTTTGACACCGTTACATTATTGAGCTATCCAGGTGCTTTTAAATTTGAGTAAAAGTTTAATTGACATAAATTGTCAAGTATTTATATTTTAATAGTGTTCATGGTGTTTCCATCTTTTTAAAAGAAGTTAAAGAGATCAGTAGGTAGTCGAGCAGGTAGTACAGTTCACCAGTCTTCTTAAGACAAAACTCGCGAGAAACTTTGGTGTTCTTTACGGACTACGGCGTTACTACAGCATAAGTGTGCGTGATGGTTATATCCGCGCCTGTAGAGACAACTCGCGATTCGTCACTTGAGTATATCGAGAATAGCGAAATCTCGCGCTTCTATGTCGCTTCTCGCGCAAGTCGTACCTTGTCGTGCTAGCGTTGCAAGATCGTAAAAGTATCTTATTTTGTACTTTATTCTTAATTTCTTAGTTGCTTACAATCACACTCGTGGGTCCTTTATTTTAAGAGTTATTTAGTTACTTATTGCATGAAAAGATCTTTTTGACAACACAGTAACCGATTTCATAAAGGCGTAAATTTAAGACCTGTGGGATACTTTATGAAAATGGTCGATAGTATCTTCTATAAAATATTGCACCTCTCAGTGTGAACACTTTGAGTCAACTATATTCAATATTATACTTCTTTGACTATGTTGTCGTATTAATATGTTAATAACGTGAATTCCAGGAAAAGGCGGAGTTGATATCCTCGATCGACTTTGAAAGTGTGACAACATTCGAGAGCCCGTACGTAGAGGCGATCAAGGGGCTATGGAGCGACTCCGGCATACAGGAGTGCTACGATCGCAGGCGGGAGTACCAGCTTACCGACTCAGCCAAATAGTAAGTTTTTCGATATTAAAATTGCGCTCAAGTAACTAATGATTTCTTAAATTTTAATCTCGTATTTTCCAATGACGTTCTCGATTCTTCAATGTTGAATAAAACGTCGAAATGATCCGTGCTGATTTAGTGAACTACTTCCTATGAAGGACTTCCAAAGTCACGCGGTATTCAAAACAAATCGTCCATAATGTCTACACTAGTTCGGACATGAAATAGCACTCGATCACGTCAGTCGCGTGCAAAGTAGTGATCATGATGCGAGTTGTCGGTGACACACTATGCAAATTCAGTATGCCTAAATTATGTAGGTGTATACCCGTGATATGGGTGCCTTCAAATTAGACATAGAAGCGCTGCAGTGACACGACTGTAGCACGGTAGCCGCGCGTCTGTAGCGCTTCAGTAATTTTTAGTTCACTCATTGTGACTGCAAACAAACAGACATCCCCTTCTTTTCAACATAAGTTTTGATTATAGTGACCTTCCCTACTGACACTTAGGGTAATAGTAATAAAATAATAATAACGCACACACTCAACATAGCCCCGCACTAGGGAAACCCTGTGTCGCGGGTGCCGTGGACACACACATAGACAACCATAAATGACACCCAGACTCACGAGAGAAATAAATGTAGGCCATACACATACTTGTCCCGGCCTGGGAATCGAACCCAGGACCTCTGCGTGGCAGTCTGGCATGGTAACTATTCGGCCACGGAGGCAGTTAGGGTATACGGTTATAGGGTACTATAACCTGTGCGTGCACAGGAACCTTCTAAGTTCAGGTTCAGACCCCGGATCAGTCAGTGTACATGGTTGTCATAGACTGTTGTCACTGACTTAATCCGGTTCTCAAGAGGCTAGTACCTCGCGTCAGCCACTCCGGGTGCACGTACAGTACCTTCCCTATTTTGCAGATAGGTACCAGAGCAGTTGGCACGCTCAATTCCCGTTGTGCATTGTACAACTAACGGTTGCCACCGCTAAGCCGTTGACTCTAAACAAACCGACAGTGGCGCTGCAACTGCGCTTCTAAATATTGTATGAAACTTAGTAGTGGCGTGGCTGTAGCGCTTTTATAAACGTATAATTTGAAGACGCCCTATGTTTGATAGCTAAAGAACTCGACAGAATTCGCATCAGTTTGATATAGTCCATATCAGGAGCCAGCCTGGCATTCAGAGGGCAATGTCAACACAATTATTATTGCAGAATCGGCTAGGCCCGGTGAAAAGCTTTTTGGTCATGCAATAAGAGCGAAGACGTTACTCAGACCGCCAACGCGAAACGCAACTTAATGCGATTACGTATCCTCCTTATTTAGAAACTCATTCGCTGTATTTCAATGTCTGAATATCACACCAATATATATAGAGTTTGACATAATGAATAATAATTCTTGGAACTCACGTTGGCTCCTGTTAGACGATAGGAAGAAGACACGCTTGCGCCTGATTGTCTTTGTTTAAGTATTAACAGTAGGCAACACACAGAGTGGTATACTTCCTTTAAACGAATCAACTGTTATTTATTGCACATTCAAATTACTAATTAATTCAACACGTAATGGTAATGTCATTTAGTCCTAAGTAGCTACCAAGCAACCTTAGAATTAAAAATTAGGTGATGCAAAGAAAATGCAACCTAAGGTTATAATATACAGGGTTGTTTGTAAAATACTAACAACCTTGCAGAAATGTAATGTATTACTAACATAAACAACAACTTTTGTTATATTACTTTTTATCAACTATCAAGTTTTTGTTGCACGATCTGACACTTTTTAGATTTATATTTGGTAGTAGGATACTTGACGACCCCCACCCCCGCTCCTGGGTTTTGCATCGGACTGCTAATGTCACTAGCGTTTTCTTTTGTTCCTGCACAAAGTTATCACCGTTTAGAGCGATCTATTTAAATATTTTTATTTTGTACGAAAGTTAAATCTCACAAATTATTGAAACTAGTGAAACAAAAGCTGTTGTTTATGATGTTATTAATACAAGTAATACAGTCCTGCACGGTTGTTAGTATTTTACAAATAACCCGGTATATATTTCTTCCATCATAACGCCTATTGTCCGACGTTTCAAGCAGCGTTCGCGTGGTGTTTTATTTTTTTAAATGATTACTTTCTGTAATGCATACTTTTACTTAAATTTTCTCTCCATTGGTGAGTTACTGTGTGCATATGCATACATATAAGCGATTTCGCTAACAGCAGAGGTTAACGCGTTCAAGTCACGTGTAGCGAACGCGAAAACGAATTTGCTAAATCACATTTGTTTTGCGATTGAAACGCCAACAGACGCAATACATCGCAAATAATGAGTAAAGCAAACAAGGAACACCTGACCACCTTCTGTTTACGGAAACCCTTGTGTTGTGTGATAGTTTTTACATCAAATAACATGTATTACTTCTAGAATATAATTTTTTTTTCTTCCAGAGATCATTTCAGGACTTTTTAGCTCTAGTTTTATATTATTTTTCAGCGGGTTCAATATATTCTAGTTAGTCTGTAAAATTATAGGCAACAGCGAGTAAAGAAAGAACTTGCTATATGTTTAGAACAGAGCAAGTTTATCGGATCATTATTATCAGTAAAAATAATAATTAATTATTGCTTCAACCAACTCTCGGCCCTATACACATGTCTCAATATATTTAATCCTAATTGTAGGTCAGATAGGTCAGAATGAAGAGTTATACGGTTTAAAAATCATTGATTTAAATGGTCAGTTAATCTAAATAACTCTATGGCATACAATTTACCAAATACGAGTACTTGTATAAAGTAAGCATTAAAATGATACGTGCTATAAAAGTAAGACCACCATAAGTAAATTTTATCTACACGTTCGTTCGTTCGTACATTGTATAAAATATCTTCACCTTTTTTGATAAAAATCAACCTTATCTCAATGAATTTCCAGGTGCAATGTTCAATTGCTCTGAAGTGAATTCCAGTTTTAATAAATAAAACTTAAATTCAAATAGATAAAGTTCATTTATATCGATATTTTGAACCCTCATAACTTAAAAGTTACTATTGATTAAGTGAATGTATGTATTTTTTTATTCGCTCAGATTATTTTGATATTACTCACAAAATGTTCGCGTGATCAAGAGACCTGTAAAAAACTTATAAGAAATAAGAATCTGTAAAAACCAAAATCCTGTCATATCTTTTTAAAATCTATAATTATATATAATTTTTTTAGGTTTCCACAATTGCTTCATATTCGCATAGAAACAATTTTTTTTCAGATTCAAATATTGTATATTCGTTTTTATTTCAACAAACCAATACAACAAAACAAACCAATATTTCAGGTTCTTTACAAGTCCCATGGTCTCGGCTGACTGCGACCTGTAACGGGCCCGAAACGTTGGTTTGTTTAAAAAAACAAATATACGCGATTAAAAAAAAATGTTTAATATCCAATATATTGGGATATGAAAGTGTAGTGTCCACGGACACTACACTTTTATATCGTTGCGTTATGGCGCAACAGGTAGAAATAATATAAAATTTAGATTTCAAACTTTGATAGTTCTCTAAAGGAACGAACACGACGATTGTCAGACGAAGAATAAATAGTCGTACCATGTTAGGAAACATATCGTTGATTTCCAGGAATAGTTGCAAAAACCAAAATAGTTCAAATTTAATTGGAACACGGTTGCAATGTAGTAAATTTAATTGTGAATCGGATATCGAGCTCTCCATTTGTTTTCCGTTGGTTTGTGATTATTCAATAATAATCACAAACCAACGTCGTATCGTCTTAGCTTTTTAAAACCATCTTCCTAATGAATTAGGTGTTGTTGAAATAGGTCACTATTACTCGAAAACCTTCGATATCTTTAATTACAAATCGTAATTTCATATCGTCACTGTAACATTAAGTGTATGTTTTAAATATACTGCAATAGCTGCAATTACAAGTATTATGGTACAATAAGGAAATATAACTATATCAGTTGTTTTAGAACAATCATTCTAAGAATGTATGAGACATAGCTTTGTTTACATACTTTTATTATAAATTTATAACATAATTCGTAATATATAATTTACATGACTTTTATATACTCTTCCTACAATCCTTTATGATGACTTCGTTGGTTCAGCGGTAAGCACTGCGTTGAGGTTGCGGGTTCAATTCCCGGGAGAACCAATTAGGCGAATGAGGTTTTCTAATTTCGTTTCTCTAGTACTCATGACAAAAGGAATTCCCTAATTTGAGAGTAAATTGATATGATTTATTTCGCTTTATTGCTATTATTATTATTCTTAGGCATCATGTTACACCAGATCATAAACCAAAAGTATGATTAAACTCAATATTCTAAGTGCCTAAGCTATACAATAACTTAGCATATTTTTCTCTAGGGTATTTCGTGAAGCAACGAAGGCAATATCATCTAAAAAGTTACCGACTGGTGATATGGACTACTTTTCATCAACATTTAAAGTAGCTATTGCGAAAGTAATCGTAATCTTGCTTCAGTGACATGTGATACGGACGATTTATTTGTTAACTAGATTTCGTATGCAAGCCTGACTTATCGTTGTTTGGTGGGCCACAGAGATATACAAACTGTCAAATGTTTGTTAATGTTATCTTATAGTCCCTTTTTTTGAAGACTGTTTTAAAATTACAGTTCATTTCGCAATAGTGTTGCCCGCTTCCAAGCAGTCGATAAATATAATATCAACTTATCGTTGATTAGATTTATGAAATAAATAGGCGAAATTATTTCATTTGATCCATCATCGGCCCATTATACCTGCAACTGCTGGCCACAGGTGCATTTGAATGGTTGATTTCTGAAAGTTCATTCATACATATACTAAATAGAAATATGTGTATTAGAAATATAAATAGGAGTACATAATCAAATCCGCCTGTCGTTATTTAAATGTGTATGACTAAACATTTATTTAGATACTTATAGACCAATTGTCAAAATAAGACTAAAGAATACAATAAATAAGTATATAAGTAAGTAATAAAATAAGTAATCATTGGAACGTCATAACATTCAGAATTCAATCACTTTTGACAGACTTTTACCTACTATCACAATCTATCGATAAAATTGTCGACAACTACTACATGAATAATTGTCATTTTACTCGCGTTTTCAAAAAAAATAAATAGACTATACATCTTTTGCATAGCGTTCAAACTTACAGTAAAAACCTTCGCAGTTTGTATATGTGGCTAAACTTAGGAACTTGTGACAGTAAGTCATATTTCGCCTATTTTCTTGTGTTTATATTTCGGAATTTGAGAAAACTATTTTCTCCAGCTACTTGCAGGAGATAGACCGCGTGGCGGCACCAAATTACTTACCTACCGAACAAGACATCCTCCGCGTGAGAGTGCCCACCACGGGCATTATAGAATACCCATTTGACTTGGAGGAGATCCGATTTAGGTAAAGCTGCAACATATGTGGGTCCTGTCCGCTTCTCTTCTAGGTGCATGGGATACTTTCGGTCTTGTTTTCTATATCTTCTTTGTCTGGTGTCTGTTGAAAGAATTTACCGTGCCGTTTAGTGTCCAAATTATTGGCAACAGCACTGCAAATTCTCCATTTTCATTTGCGATTTTATTGTGCATGGTATTAGCGGGTTTAGTTAGTAGTTGTGCATGAAATGTATTTCAGTTATTTGAACGATCTGGAAAGAATCGCCAATCCATACTACCTCCCCAGCGTGCAGGATATTCTGCGTGCCCGGAGACCAACCACGGGTATCCTTGAGTATTACTTCAACGAATATCTCGTAGGATATACTGAGAAATATATACGATATAGGTAAATGTACAATGTTAGCGACCGGCTACTTATGCTTCTCTCGTGTATTACGCATGGGAAGCTGCTTTTGTATACTTAATGTTATTGAGAGTAAACTGTGACAGACAAATCAGTGAACTCTTAATACTTTGCTCGCTGTCTACGGCCTTCTAGAACAGCGTGGAATGATTTTCAGTTATTTAGATGATATTGACCGGATCTCGGAGCGCGGCTACCTGCCCACTCTGCAAGATATTCTACGCGCCAGACAAAAAACCACGACCATCATTGAGCATTACTTCGAATTCGTTGAAGACGTTAATTCAAAGATACTCCGTCTTCTCGGTACCGATAGAAAGCTAACGACGCTCTATAGGTAACGAATCATCCAATATCAAAGGTGTACGCTTGTTACGTGTGCCTCAGGAGCTTGCAATAAGGTTAAGAGTTCATTGTGTGGGTAACCTATCACAAAGTCGAAAATTTGTTGTCCGAAATAACGTTTGTTCGAATTTTCATTACACCGGAAACCGAATTATAACGAAACAGTTGTTCTTTCAGATATGTTGTTTGTTTATTGCAAAGACACGATTAGGTTCGATTAGGTTAAGTTAAGTTAGGTTTAAAAGAAAAAACATTTTCCTCTCAAAATTACTTTCGAGGTTATGAAATTTCGACCGAACCTTATTTCTGGAAAATGTCATTTCGGACTACTGATAGATAACCCATTGTGTGTACAGAGGAGCAGTAAACTCTTGATGGTCTGCATGTATGTTAAATCGGGCTTAGTAGTATTGCATGAAATGGATTTCAGCTATTTAAGCGATCTGGAACGAATCGAAAGTGCTGACTACTTGCCCACGGAGCAGGATATTCTGCGCGCCCGACAGCCTACCACTGGCATTCTTGAGTATCCTTTCGATCTCGATGGGATTATATTTAGGTACGTTTCTGGCCCTGCGCGTGAAGTGGCAAAGCTAGAACCATATCCTCTATCCCTGGGTGTGAAGAACTATTGGTGAATTGGCTAGATTTTGAACGCGAAACGGAGTGAAAAGTAACTTTTAACATCCGGTACGCTCGTGTTGGTACGAACGCCAGATCGAAATTTTGTTACTAAATGTTGTCTAATTTGCTTACGCATTGTAACGCTTTATAAATTGGTATTTTAATCATTGCGATGTTTGAATGTTGGCTGTTTTCTTAATGCTTGATTCGATACTCATCCGTTTAAATGTTTTGTAGATTAACGTGTTCGAAGCGAACAAACGGGGAAGCTTCTAATATCTCAATCGCATGCATTCCTAACTATATTTGTATTAACATAGCGTCCGTTAAACTGTAAAACTCACTAATTCCCAATTTGTGATCAAAAGTTTTTTTCTATTTTTGGTTCACTGGGAAAAACATTTTCTACAACAAACATTTTTAGGTGTCCTTCATTATAAAACTGCATTTCGAAAAGTCTGTAGACATAATAATATTATAATCCCTTTGCAAGTAAAACACAAAACTTAATTATCCCTTTCAGTCGATTTGGGTTCTCAGTGAGTTTTACATTTACACCGACGTTTAAATTTTTTTAAACAAGTATATTGATTATTGACTATTTTGCCCACTTTTGTTTATTCTTCCCTTTTGCACAGCTAAAGATTTTAGTAACCAATTTTAAGTTTTAAATTGTATTTAATCCTTTGCTTACCTCTTTCCTCTTTAATGTGAAATAAAGTAAATTGTCCCGATCCTCTCTTTACTAACTTTCGTTTGTATGTGAAACTCGTTCTTTGGATGAGTTACATACGACGATTAGTGTAGAATGTTCGCTTTTTATAGCTGAGTAACTGTCGTATGTCTTACTCGGTTACATCAGATTCGAAACTTAGTGAAGAAAGGTACGATATATTTTTTAAATATTTGATATTCAATTAATTAATATGAATTGAAACCTTAACAGGATGGTGGACGTCGGGGGCCAAAGATCCGAGCGAAGGAAGTGGATCCACTGTTTTGAAAATGTCACATCTATCATATTCTTAGTAGCTCTTAGTGAATATGATCAAATTTTATTCGAATCAGAAAACGAGGTAAGGAATAAAGCAATCTATTCTTGTTTACATGTCGTTGGCTAAATTCGTAAACCTCGTACCTCGTACTTCATCAATGTGAACTTTTAGGTAGGCACGAAAACAGAATTACTAATTCTTAATCCATTTATTTGTGAAACACACGTTGTATAGAAGTTGACATATACAAAATAAGCATAGTTTCACTGTGTCCGGCCAAATATTGAAGGTATATTATACATACACTCACATGCACTTCGACAGATTAAAACGGGCGTAAGATGTTTCTTTTTTCTCGAAATAATTAATGATAATCAAGGATTATACCTTTAAAGTAAAAAGGGTCTAGAAATGACATTTTTAATATTATTATTGTATAATTGACCTATAAGTTTCCGATATAGCGCTTGAAGAGTAAAAAAGGGGATTTCGTAGAAAATTGCAGTTGCGAGGTTTTCAAACATAGCTGGCGATGTGATATATTGAAATCGCTACCGTCAGTAAACGAAAATGTGAACTTGGGAAATGGTCACTGTAGTTTCTGAAATTAAGTCTACATTTGAAAAAGCGAGAGCATAATAAAATAAGAGAAGTATGGTAACTCCGTACAAAGTAACATTGCGACTCGTATGTGTGCGCGACGGCCGCGTGCATTGTACGAATGCAAACATTCGCATAATAATGAAAGGCGCATTGGGACGACTAGTATAATGCAACACAGGTGCATCGCGAGATTAAGCGAATGTGTACGTCCATAGATGATGTGCGGTGGGCGCGGACACATCCAAATCGCGCTGTTACGTTTGTATGGAGTTACCATACTTGTCTTATTATACTATGGCTAGAGTGTCGTGTTGAACGTGCGATAGTGTTATAATCTATTGAAGAAAAACTGTTAATATTAACATGAGACGTATTATCAGTCTAATATTTTTATATTTAATAACTGTAGTACTCAATTGGTTTTTTTTCTTGTAGAACTACAATCACAGACACCACCAACACTTTCACAAGATTCGCGAAGTAGCAGAGTAATTTGTATCGATTTTATTTAGTATTATATGATGAAAGACAATGTGTTTTATATAAATTCCAGAACCGAATGGAAGAGTCGAAGGCGTTGTTCAAGACGATCATCACGTACCCATGGTTCCAGCATTCGTCCGTGATTCTCTTCCTCAACAAGAAGGACTTGCTCGAAGAAAAGATCATGTACTCGCATCTCGTCGACTACTTCCCTGAATACGACGGTACGTTTTTTTATGTACAAATAAATAGTATGAAGGTAATATGAACTGCTCTGTCGTAACGTTCGAATTTTTGATATCGCTTCGTGATGATTTCGTATTAAGCTTAACCACTGTCGGGATAATCAGTCTCTGGACTAGACCACTACATGTACTTCCCGAGACAAGGTCTCTCTACAATGTCGTACACTTCCTGTGGCTTTAATGATTTCACTGAATGATTTGTATACAATATATACAATATTCTTCGAAGATTTTATATGCCCTTAAATTTTCCATTTTATTTTAAAAACCACACATTTTAGTCTATGTCGTACCCACCCCTACAACATTAGGTAAGTCTTTGGATCCGACTCGGTTGGGGCAGCTTTCGTGAAGCTCCGGGACATCTCGTCCGCAATACCGCAGTTCTTGATGACAAGACAAGTCTTCGAGCAGTGCGTGTTGCCAGTGATGACCTAAGGCTCTGAGACGTGGTTACTTACGATGGGCCTCATAAAAAAGCTCGAAGTCACTCAACGAGCTATGGAGCGAGCAATGCTCGGCATTTCTCTAGGTGATCAAATAAAAAATTAGGAGATCCATAGAAGAACGAAAGTTCGTCGGTACATAGCTCAAAGGATTAGCAAGTGGAAGTGGCAGTGGGCACGGCACATAAGTCGTAGAACTGACGGCCGTTGGGGTAGAAAGGTTCTCGAACGGAGATCGCGAACCGGAAGGCGTTCAGTGGGACGGCCCCCTACTAGATGGACGGATGACCTTGTAAGTGCGGCGAGTAACCGATGGATGCACGTCGTGTCCGATCGGCTAGTCTGGAAATCTTTGGGGGAGGCCTATATTCGGCTATGTACGTCTTCCGGCTGATATGATGATGATGATGATGATGACGTTGTAATATTCTATTTATCAAAATCACCACGATAATGCGCAATGCGGATTGCTGAATGCCTGTGCTTTTCTAATCCAGTCAGTCCCGGCATTTCAAAGGTCGTCAGGTCAGCCACACTTAATCAACTTGGGGTGACGTTTGTGGAAATCACATGAAATTAGAGTTCTAACACGTGGGGAAAGACTCCCTGCGGTTTAGAATGATGTTCCTTAGATTTCAAGGAATAATGCTCACGTCTCGAATGCAATGGCTATGACCAGTAAATATAGACCGGATTGGGCAGTGTACATTTACCTAAACTTTTCAAGTAATACACATAGAGAAGATAATACCTTCCTCTGAAGTCACGGTATGATTAAAAGTTATTATTACTTACAAAACTTACGCTATCATAGAAAAGTAATTGGCTACATCAAATATAGAACTAAATGCAGTAATAAATCTGGGGTTTCAGAGTGAGATATTATCACAGAGTTAATAAAATTTGTACTCTGCGTATTCCAATCTTTGCTATTAAGGGGCATTAGTGATAACTTATGTTATGTACGTTTGTGTTATCGTACAAATGAAATAATTAAGTGTTAAGACAAATAGAAATGTTCAATATTTAGGTCCAAAATGCGAGGCGCCGCCAGCGCTTGACTTCATACTACAGAAATATCTGAAAGAGAATCCCGACCCGGAACGGTCGTGCTATTCTCACTTTACCACAGCCACAGGTTGAATATAATGTGTATACTTAGCTCGTATATAACTTTTGTAGAATTTGCTAGAAATTTCGAAAACGCCAGAGATTTGTTGTTCTTTACTCTAGTATAGGACGTTCAATTTGTAACATACACATGTTGTGGATCAAGTGATTAATAATAAGTAATCTTTATCACGTTTGAAATGGGTTGAAAATTGCTAATATCTATTGTGACAGTTGCAGTGCCATTCAGAGCTTCAAGCGTGAAACACAGAAAAGGGGTGCTGGTCGGGCACGTGTCGGGTCGGAAGCATGGCGGATGTAATTCCTTTTTTTATATGAACGAAATTACACCCGCCGTGCTCCCGACAGTGTGTTTCACATTTTAAATCGCAAAGATCTGAGGCACTGCCACTGCGCCCGTCACTCTGGGACATAAAATATGACAAGTCCCAGGTGCCTGTCATTTCACCAACTCTTTCACAAGGAGCTCTACTGCTACTAAAATGTAGCTCTTAAATGTTATACTAAATCAAGCACATTGTCTTTTATGGAAAAAAGAAGGAAATCATGATGTGTCTCTCTCTCTCTCTCTCTCTATTTTTGTATATAAATGTCATTGTTAAGTAATTTTCTCACGTTTCTGCAATTTCATCTGTGTTTCACGTAGATGCGATATTACCTTTATAATCACTTGAACCATAATTCGTATAGCGTATGAAACCCGTATGCTAAGTAAAAGCTAAGTAACCCTGTAGCAAAGCTATGTGTGTGAGCGTTTATTGCGTCTATTTAGGTCCGCAGCGCGACGCAATCACGGCGCGCGAGTTCATTCTGCGGATGTTCGTCGACCTCAACCCAGACGCAGAGAAAATCATATACTCCCACTTCACCTGTGCGACAGGTAAGAACTGATGGTTTTCTAGAATAGCGACCTATTATTACTAAAACGCGCAAGCGTTCGGAAAGATGGTTTGCAAAATACAGGCATATGTGGCGCACTGACCGACAAATCGTTTAAAAGTCTAATGATTTAACCAATAAAAAGCTAGGTGTCTTTCACAATAAAATTTACCACATTTTGAATACATGTGTGTAATGAGTAAAAAAGAACTATTTTGATTTGGGCCACTATTCTCGAAAAGCATATTGTATTCTCCTTACAGCGTAATTATAAAGGGTCTAATATTACCTTAGGATATTGGAATGTTGCAAGACGCTGAATAATTATAGCTAGAAGTATTTAATTTTTAATCCAATTTATAGTGGTTGTTGCAACACAAATTCAATTCACTTTTGTGACAAAGAGTTTCACGCTCCATAGATAGAGTAATGCAAATATTTCCAAGCGTGTTTTAGAATATTACATTTTCAATAGAAGAAACTCAATTTGTTTATATGTTTATTTCTTGGACAATTTGTTAGTGTCATCAATATTCCAAAATGGTATAAACTCTTTTGTTACATTCCGTATAATGAAGGAGGAGAATGATAAATGACAAAACTGTGGTTATTACAATTTTGCTGTACCTGTTGACAAGTTAGATTTTAACAGTACCCAAATAACTGCACTTAATATCTTTAAAAAGTATTAACTTAAAATTAAGTATTTATATAAGTTACCAGAGTCTACAACTGCATGCATAAGGGTAAGTTGCGAGTGTCTTTATCATTATGTTTTTATATTCGAGTTTCTTTTTAAGAAGTAGAATATTTTCGTAGATTTGATTGGTTTCCGTATACTTAGATAGAGTAAGTACATTATTGCTTTGGTCTGTGCTTAGAAATAGGAAGAAGGCTAAATAAGTTGCCAGGGTCACCTGTCGTTCTTACCAGGGAGTTTGTTAGGGGCACCTCAGTGCTTTGGGGAAGATTTGGCGTCAGACGCAAGTAGCATTTGTGTGGCAGGCGCCTGCGTATACGTCAGATACTGAAAGAGGCAAGACACGGACGTGCGAATAAAGCATGACGATACAATAGAATTTGCAATGTTTTTTTTCTATAAGGGTAACGACATTTTTTCGTTACACAATGTGAGTTCTATTTTATCGTCATGCATTTCGAGTTCCAATTTGAAAGACACTATTTCGTCTATCATATTCGCCTCTTTCAAGCCCTGGTATAAACTTACAAGGTTGGAGAGAGTAAATCGCCGTATTCAAAACTGACCACGTTTCGTTGATCTGAACAACGATTTGACGATCGAAGTGATTTTTTTTTTTAAATCTTACACATTGTGAAATTGACTTGATTCGTATGAATTGAATTATTTTATTAAGAACAAGTAGAGCACGTACAAGTTTTCGGGAACTCCCCTGTCAGGAACACACTGTAAAAAAAAACATAATTAGAATAGGCATTGTGTAGGTGTGTATGCTACATCGTCGACCTCATCGTCATTTTCCATTAGCTGAGATGGAGGTCAAATGCGTTGCGTCATTGTCACACAAACACCTCTACACTTAGCACGTGGCTTTTGTCTCACATTAGAGTTGCGCTTACTGTTGCGTAGTATGGGTTTTTTCCTTATCACACATTTTCTTCTTTTGCATCGTAAGCATAAGACGAAACAAATGGCATTTAGAAACCAGAGACAAGGTTTCATCGCACAGAAGTCTTAGAAACGATAGCGAAGCGAACTCTAGCAATGTTGTTCTTGACAATCCTTCAAGAATCAAAAATAAATAAAAACAAAGGAATCAAGAAATATATAGTTACGTTTTTATGGTATTCTTAACTAATGGAAATGATTAACGCCGCTTATAATCATCACCAAATACCGTATCGGCTGAGTATATTTACCTAAAATACACACAAAGTGGTTAATACCTCCCTTTGATATCCCGGAATGATTAAATATACAAGGCAAAAATCAACAAAATTGCTACATTTTTACTTACAATTACAAAAGTTTTCTTCTAAATACACTACACTACTAAAATAGCTGCTAGTTACGCTTCAATAAATATAGAAAAAGCTGTATTGTATATATAGTACAATAATTTCGGGACTTTAGAGGAAGTATTATCAACTCCCATGTGTATTAGTTTCTTGTAGTTTAAGTATCTCGAAAATAATAGGATTTAACGTTTAACTCTGATGTTCAGACAGACTTTCAAGCTTACATTTAAGACGTTTTGACTTCTGTGTTACGAAGCCTGTAGTTTCTCTGTCGCCTTTACATGTTATTTTATTTATTCTATTAATTTTGCATGCTGCCTTGGATATTTTTAAAGACACGGAGAACATAAAGCTTGTGTTCTGCGCAGTGAAAGATACCATTATGCAATCTGCTCTCAAGGAGTTCAATCTTGCATGAATGTTTCGCATGTTCTCTTGTAATGCATGAATAAATGTTTATTTTTATTAGCGCATGTTTTATTTGTGGCATATTGAACCGTATACTATAAAAATAGGAAGACAAACTACAGATGTCTGTATGGCTATTTGCTCTTTGGAGTCTCGCTGTTTATTCTGTTACGAAAAATAGTAAATGGTACCGTTTTACATAATAAATTTTAGAACGTTTAAAGTTTTCAGTGTCGATACGCGTGTGTAAAAAGTATTGCTAATTACGGAATTAAAACCTTTTTACATATACAAGGTCATTTGTTAATTAATAACAACCTCGCAGGACTATATTACTAACATCATAAATAACAAATAAAATAAAAAAATACCAAAAATGAACGTTTAAGTTTTTGTTGTACTATCTGACACTTTTTAGTTCTGTATTTTTAGCAACGCCTCCCGGAGTGGCAGTGCCCCTCAGATCTTTGTGATCAAAGGCACTGAGTGGCACTGCAATTGTTATGGGCGTGTCGCTTAACACCAGGCGCGCAACTTGTTCGTCCCGTCACTTGGTATTGGTATAAAAAAATACGGAACAATAATTGTTGTTTATGATGTTAGTAATATAGTCTTGTGCAAGGTTGTTACTATTTTACAAATAACCCTAGTATATCGGTAATGTATGTCATCGTCATTTAATAA
>NW_020653854.1:6577805-6831247 GCF_003589595.1 Hyposmocoma kahamanoa | reverse complement strand
CAAATAACCCTAGTATATCGGTAATGTATGTCATCGTCATTTAATAAAAGATAATTTTCAAAACCGCCAAAAAATTTTTAGTCTTATTTCAAGCAATCAAGCAAAAAGTCTGTGTAAAGTTTTAAAGACATGAACTGCATGGGTGTAAAAAAAAATAACGCCGTACTACTGTCAAAACCCAGGACCTTTTTTTTTATTGTGACTCGGCAAAATGACTGCACCGCGCCAAAATGACTGATGGAAAGTGCGAATACAGTCCAGAGATGAGAGTAACGGAAGTCCCGAACCCTGAGTAGCAACGGTTATCCAACACTAAGGCAAACTCTCAAAAGACGAGTCTCAGAAACGAGCTCCATACTTACGACAGGACTTGTTCGAGCTAAAATCGTCGGCATGCTCTTGCGAGAACCGTCTCGATGAGTTGGAGGAGACGGTTGAAGTACTATTGGAGACGCAGGCTAGTGGTGTTGGAACTGACTCCGGAATCGCAAAGATCATTCATGCAGATGCTATAACAAGACCTAAACAATCGTGACCATGAGCTACTGCTGAATTCGGCGTTATGGCAGAGGAGAATGAGACGAACCCGTTCCACATAGCGCTAACTTGTGTTGCTAAGCTCTGCGTGTAGCTGGACGAACGTGAATTAGTGTATTGCACGCGTGCAGGCACTCCTCGAAAAGAGACTCTACACGTGGTGCGCATGCGTCAACACGTCACTACTGAGGATCTGGAACTGGAGCCCAATCCCGGGCCGATATGACAAACCGACGAATATTCTACCGCGCGATGCAAGCAGCGGGTGGTCAACAGTGAAGGTATGTCTGGACTCTGGACACCAAAGACGACAGGATTTACGGATGGAAATGTGAAACGGGTGTAGAATTTTGTACCAGACGACGTTTATTTCCCAACTACAGGGACCGGACTATAATAATTGCAATATTTATATTTTTATGTTGGGTATATGCTCTGTTAATATGTAAATGTTGTGATGTGCGTGGCAGTCTAATGTTCGTAAAACTGTCTAAAAGTTATCTATATATGTATAATACACTTACTTATTCTACTTTACTTACCCCTAAGCAGACATTTCGACCTTTTTGTTTGAGTACTTATGACGTATAATATAGGAAGGCGTGTCGAGCTTCTCTCAATCTTTTAGCTACATGGAGAACAGGTTCCACAGCCTACGTATTCGGTTTGATGGCAGAGCTACAATATCTGCCTCTACGGGCTCAAAATAACTTTTAGAGCCCTTTCTGCAGTGGCATTTTTTGCAGTTTATTTTGTCCACGTTGGAGTTCACTGTTTATTTTGTGTACGTGGGAGTTCACATTTAACAGCGTCTTCTCGGTGGATTTATCCAATTAGAGCTACAGAGAAATACAAAAAAAGAACAACCGATCGAACGGTCCACCGGTTGAGTTTACCAGCTCTTCCACGTATCGGGTGTTTACCAATAATCCCGTCAAGTAAGTCGCTTCCATCACACATAGGTTATAACGTTTAATTACAACTTGTCGAGGTTTTCGAAGGTAATATTGATCGTTTACTTCTTCTTCGGCAAGTTTCCAATGGCTCAACAGCATTCTTAGTATAGGTATAGGCAATAGGCTTCCTGTTCAGTCATTTCACTACATCAATCGACTTTACTGATGACACGGTGGAAGCTTCCTCGCCCATCTCTACTTAGTTGTTTATATCGTCATTCAGGAACACGGTATTAAATTAGAGTTCCAGTTGCGTAAATCCTTCTGTTTTTTTTTTAAATATTTATGTAACCTAGCCGTTGACTTGAAGTGAAATGACGATCAAATCAATGTAATTTCAAATAAACTACGGCAACATATCCACAAGTGTAAGTCGGCATTGAGTATAATGCGGACTCGACACTAGTTTCTTTTCCTTGATAAAGGCATTAATCCAGTGAAAGGCCAGTAGGATTTGCCATGATGAAGACTTTTATGCTTTCCGGTTTCAGTTTATACTTTCCGGTGAATAAGACAACGTTTTCATCAAATTACGCAGGAATTAAATATTTGGTGAATTTTCCAAGATCTGTCTATTGCACAATTAGTTTACTGTTCATCAACGACTTTGATATTGGAAAGTATCTTTTGCGAGTCGTTAACTACTACTAGAACTACTCTTGTTTCAGCAGCCCAAAACGTGCAGACACACCAATCAATATTCTGTACTCGTATTTAAAGTTCTTCCAGTCCAGCTTACGCAGCAAATATTAGTGCAATAGAATATTGTTAAAAAAATACGAATCAATATACTTGCAAAAATATTCAAGTGTAGGCTCAACAGTAACTGAGTTAAGCAGTGGTGGGTCTTCAAATGATTTCCACTGATAAATTTTCGAAAACGTTTCGACCCATCCGTAAAACAAAGACCCATTTGCAAGACTGTTTATTCTCAAGAAATTGTACATTTCGTTCGCTGTTCTTAGTTGCGGATATTAGATCGACAGTTGATTGATTTTGTATTTCCGAAACGAAATAATACATAAAATTCTGAAAACACCTATAGCTAGGCCTTATTTTGAATAACGAGATTGTATTTATCCTCTTTTCGTTGTATAATCACGTCGGACTCTGTTCTTCGGAGGAGACGATTTGTCCTATTGCTTTGCAGTTGACGATTGAGTGGCCTTCTCTACAATGTCTTCTACCACTACATTGAAGTCTTCTTCGAAAATATCTTCACACACTGATTCGTCTAAGTTGACTAACATCACCTCAATCTCACCATTTCTTAACAGATATATCATTAAAAAATTTCGCATCATCTGGTTGTCGTCGTCTTCGCTATCATTCGTTAGAGCTAATATTAGGTTGTGTAGTTGGGGTCTCAGAAGGATACATAGGATGTCGCATTGTTTTATTTACAATAATGTTTTGGCACTACAAGCAGAACAAGATTGTTCTGATGATACACCGAGTCATTTACTAACTTTCTGTACCAAACATAATAAATAACAAGTGCAAGTTGTCTCTACAACAACAAGTCAACGTCCCCAATGATGTGACCACAACAATTTATTTGAAATTGAGTAAGTAATTATTATCACCGTTATGCTCATAGTGATAATTCAATTTGCAGATACTGAAAACATCCGATTCGTGTTCGCCGCAGTCAAAGACACAATCCTACAGTACAACTTGAAGGAATACAACCTCGTGTAAGCGATTACGTGATCCCTGACACAAATCTGTGACTGTGTATGACACATAAATTAAACATCATTTCGCGACAGAATGTATAAATTCACGAACTGAACGTCGGATGGACGAACTTATTCACCTTAAAATGTTTAATAAGAAAGTAAGGATAGATTGTAAGTCATTTAACCCAAAAACTAGTATCAGTTCGGGGTGCACGCCGTGTCGCGTCGCGTCGTCGTTCAGTCGTCAGTCGTAACGGCCGCACTTCGTCGGACAACATCGTTCTCGATCCGATGGGATCGCTTCACGACGCGTCAGGTTTTTAACTTGTTTTTTTTTTATGATGAAGTTATGTATGTGACTGTATCGGTGAATATTAAATTGTGCATTTTCAAAGTTATGGTGAGTCCTGGCCTTACCATGAACTGCTTTTAGTCATTGTTTTAGGATTTTTGTAAGGTTACCATAATTCATTTATTAGCATACATTTATTATATCCGGATTTATGAACAAACTAGTCCAATGAACCGACGTAACATAAATTTTATATCATTACCGTTTGTTCTGTTAGCTTGGAAAAATTTTATCGCATTTCAAAATTACATTACTTTTGTACATTGAAATTTTGTTACGTGAATTACCTTATTTTTAAGCTGTTTATAAGTAAAGATGGTGTTTTTCTAAACGAGTTGACTTCATACAAAACGTTTTACATTATCTGGCTTTGTGCACGTAGTGATCTGGTGTATAAAATTCCATTCAACTAGCCGGGTCTCTTATTCCAGCGTGACAACGCTCAAGTTTTTAAATTTAACATGTCAGGTAAAAAGTCGCCATTTGGTCGGTTCTTGTTGCAAAAAAATTCCAAAAAACTAGATTTAATATTTATATACTATTATATGCTCTATGTAAAAGGACAGTGGCTTTTTGACATATTTGTCTTAGACGAAAATTCATCAATCTGCCCCTCAATGCCTATTATTATGTAATACGACACTCGTGTGAGCGTTGTATGCATTTAATTGTCGTTTTCTAAAAGCACAAAATGATTATAGTAAACGCTTCATCGTTATGTAATTACTGAGTATATTCACATCAGGGAACATTATAATACTCCAAAAACACGAATTTATTTAACTTGTATTATTGATTTTCTTTTGAACTTTGCTAGATATTTCGCGTTTTAATAAAATTCATAATGCTAAGATACGAATCGCCAGAATATAAGGTATTTTCATGTCCTTTCACTTTGCTGTTTATTGGAATGTGTGCAAGCGAGCCAATCTGACGCCACGACTATTTGCGCATAAGCACCATGGATTCGTCGTATCTTCCTTACGAATGGACTGAAATGCGTGTACTTCTGTGTATAGTACCTATTTAATTTACAATTGAGTTACAACTACACCAAATATTGCTAACACTATATTATAGTCTAACGTTGCTTTACTTTTTGCGTGAGATTGCGAGAATTTTAGCTTAAGTTCCGACTGAAGATGGATGCATGTATGAAATATTGTAAATTATAATTTTTCATAAAATATAATTTTTTTTCAGCTATGTGAGTGGTTTTCCTTAACTGTTTCATAATAATGGAACGGTATTTAACATTGCCTTCAGTTTTCTTTTTACCTAACACCCAAAACAGAATACTCAGTAAGTGAAGTTCTCGAAAGTTATACAACAAGTGGATTGTATATAAATAATAATAACGCACACACTATCGTACGTTTCAACGCCGCCGTACACAGTAATGGGGGACGTCTGCTAAGCACCGCGCTGCATCCAGCAATGACCGGCGGGCGCTCCCCACTCGAGGAGCCACACACACACACACACACAACATTACATCGTTTCCTTTTAATAATAATAATGTAAATATAAGGATCAAACTTAGTAATTACCCTTAAATATTCTGAACTTATAATTAACTAATAACAATAACAATTTGGTATTCTTTAGCGTATTCAATTGTACTTTTCCATCAGTATTACTTTTTTATTTCAGCATCTTCATTTTTCTCCATCTTTTTCATTGACTTCTTTAGATCTTTCGCAAACTCCCATTTACCTTCAATCTTTCTTAAATATATGACATTATGTCTATACATTGTTTTCCTGTAGAATAATTTCTGACATCTGCTTCATTATTTTTGCCTACCTTTTCCCGTCTCCATTATATTTTCCAGTCTTTATGTTCCTTGTGTTCTGAAATTTCCTCTCTGTTTTCTAAAAGTATTAACTTTGGCATTTCTCTCTGAAAACTTGATTAAAACTATAGTGCATTGTTAGATACTGTAAGAGATCATTTTTCAAACCAGATTTTTTGGACTTTATTGATTTGATTTTTAATCGTTTCAAAATAGTTTTGTTCTATCTTTCTTCTCCCCATTTTGCTGGAACCAGTCGTATGACATAACTTAATACCTCCTTATTAAAGAAAGTAGAATTTAAATCATAACCATACTCGTATATCCCCCATTATTTTATAACTAGATTGTTTATCCTTATGCAAATAAAAAAGGAAGTATCACGTCTAGAACCCGCCAGACACGAGTTTTATTTACTGTAAATGTAAAATCAGAGCAGTTGAAAAATTCTCGTTCAGATGTAAACTTCACACGTTGCGACAACCCTAATAACAAGGACGAGTGACGTTAGTACATCTATTGCTCCCCGTCGTCCTATTCACCAGTACCCGCAGGAGAGTTATACAAAGTGAGAAAGATCCTTGCACTTAATTTAAAAGGATATTCGATATGTCCACGTCCCCTTTACTCTCGCAGAAATACCAGACACACATTTAAACTTCTGGTTTTGCACAAAATCACCATACACTTTACTTGCTTAACACAAACACTACTTAATGATGGTACTATTCCAATAAGTTTCAGTCACAACCCAAAAATTAATAAGTAAACGTTGTTTTATGTTGTAAACACGAGGAAAAATAAGGCCGCTAAAACCATATTATTATAGTCAGCCATTGATGTAACTAAGAATAAGAAAGCAGCGTTGCCCACAAGACTACACCAAATATCGCTAGACAGAAAGTTTCAAAATCGCCATATGTCGCGAAAACAGTATTTTCGTTCCATTTTATAACATATAAAAGGTCCATTTAACTAATTGGCCAGAACTTTATGGTCATAGCACAGGCAAAGGACACCTACTACACTAAGATAAAAATCATATTAAATGTTAAAAGTTTAAATCAAAAAAAGCAAATTTTTTGTCGCTATATAGAAATAAAACGACGCTTTTGATTTGATTGTTGATCTCATTACAACGAATTCTTCTCAACGAGCGAAAAATTACCATCTCGGCTTATTTTATAATTTTCTAATAACTCGTTCTTAGCCTCGTTTCGCTGAAACATAATATAGTACACCCACCGGAAAATTTTACGTTACATTAGTTATAATTATTTACGTATTTCAAGTTACTCTCGTATATTGAACTGTATTAAAAATGTTCTCACTTTTTTCCAATAATTAACATATAACCTATCGAGTTCTTAGATTTTTGCGATTGTTACACAAAGGTAATGAAACTATCGAGTTCTTAGGTAATGAAACTATTTTTCGGATTGACATGAGTCTACCGTGACCATGGGACCTGTAAAGGGCCCGAAACGTTGGTTAGTTTGAAAAAAGAAACATACGCGTGGTGACGCTATAAGAAAAAAATTGAAATACCTTCGATAGCTCGTGAAGAGCTGATGGAAACGTGAGCTCGCAAGTAAAAGGAAGGGAAGGGAAGCCGTGCTACCACCAACCTTTACTGTCCGAAACGTCAAAGGGCTCGTGCGTAGCGCTTCGCCACTTCACTTGCGGCCGACCACCAATAACGCCACCATGTAAACACTTGCTTACGCAGCTTAATGTTGGGCGGATAGTTAATTTATAAACAATGCTATGTTGCGGATGCGGATTTTTCAGTTCGAATATTAACGTCACAGACACACATTTTTAATTTCACTGGCAATTTATGCGGCTTTGGCGTAGCACGGATTAGGATGGGAAAGGAAGAGGAGATACGAGCTCAGACAAATTATCTGGCGTTACCAACGCGATTAAAATCCGAAAAATTAGTTTCATTTCCTACATATAACGACCTGTTTCTTTTTACCTCGTTTGTCGCGCTAATTTTTGATAAAATTGTCGTGCAGAGTGGTATAGCGTCTGGCACGGTAAGCTAGAAGACGTCGGTTCGAATCCGGCCGGGTCGAGGGAATTTTTTCTGAGTGTTCGTTCTTTGTATTAATAAATATAACAAACTAGTGGAGTAATTTCACAAAAAATAATTGAATATCAATTCAATAAAAATTTATTATATACAACGCTACTTTTGTAACTACATTAATATATCACTAAAATTACAACTGATATGAATCGCATGCGAAGCAGTGTAGTGTTTTAGGTTCTTAGCCTATAACACCAAACTCACGGAGCGATTTTCACCCGCGCCCGCCGCGGTCTATATAGATTATAAATAAAATTTAGTAGCACATTTCACGACGCGTTTCTTGCCGGGGAGACGGTTGCTTACGGTAACCGCAGCGTTTGCGGGGTGTTAGTAGAACCGTGCGGGCAGCGGTCATCCGCGCACGCCGAATTTGCGGTCCGTTCCGCAGCCGCGGCGGCTTTGTGACGTATATGTACTACGGTGTCGTGAGTATTGAAATAAAACAGCAGACCCGGTGTCGCGGTGAGCGCGGATGAAAACTTTATTAAAACTTCGTGCCTTACAACACGTGTAATCAAAATAGTACATTAGAATAATTAGAACATTTTACTAAGCGTCCTTTCTACATTCATTGAAATACAACTCATGTTACTACAATACGTTAGAAGCGGCAATCGGGCGTACGCTTACATTTCTTTCTGATCGTCGCTGATTTACGAAAATGTAGATATACAAGTCAAAGTTTTCGACAGACTGACCTTCAGATTGACAGTTAGGGGGCTGCTTTGTGTTACGAAGCCTGCAGTGTCGCATGTTACATATTATTTTATTTATTCTATTAATTTCACATGCTGCCTTGGATATTTTAAAACACGGATAACAGTCTGCTCTTGCATGAATGTTTCGTATGTTCGCTTTATAATGCATGAATAAATGTTTATTTTTATTAGCGCATGTTTTATTTGTAACCTTTTCAATAGTATTACAGAAAAGATAAGCAACAAGGGGATTTAAGCCCGTATTAATAAATGCAACTCGAGTGCAAGCAAGCCAACAGTCTTTAACACATTTCACATGAATGCACATTAAGGATTACTTTTAACTACGCATCATTTGAAAGTTGTCAAAATTGCCGCTTATTAATAAACTCAGGATCCTTATTCTGCTTACCAATCAAGTGCAGGGCATTGTTCAGTTGAAATGGTAACATCCAAGACGCCCCGACGATTATAACCCATTAATACATGACAAATCGAGATCTGAGCGACATCTCAGCTGATATGCTCTTAATACCGGAAAGTGAAGCTATACGGTATACAGTCCTTCGAGAATTTTCTTTCGTAAAGACATCTTTAGAATTTAGGAACAAATATTAAAATTTTACTTTTGTAGTATTTTAAATACTGATAAATATGAGTATAATTGCTTACTAGTTTTTCTCTTTAAAATAAAAGAGACGACTCGGTCCAAATAAATTTATTGTATAGTGAGGCAGAAATAAATGTAAACAAGGCGAAAAGGAAGGCTGTAACAATACAAATAACAGTATAAAACACATGCACAATGTATATAAATATCAAAACATTCCCTACTTAAATTGCTTACAAAACATGCGTCAAACGGTAAAAAGAACTTACCCTAAAAGGCCCGTATTTTCTGCAAATATTAGTAAGGTTACTTGATTTTAATAATATTAGATAGGTTACATGATTTTAATTGAAAACTGGTAAAACTGATCAGAATTCAGGTGAAGACGAGCAGGAGTGCTCGCTTCAGACGTTTAGTAGAGAGTGACGAATAGAGAACAATTCAAGAATTCAAAAGTAAGTGGCCAAGAACCAGAGAATCGGTGAAAAGAGGTGGGATGACGGTGAAAGAGGTGGCATTGTACCTTAAGGTGTAAGAAAGGTTTTGTACAATTTCTTTATGGTTATATAGTGGATATATACAATCGTGTTAATCCTCAATTTACATGATAGACATTAATTGTTTATTTCATCAAGAAAGGAGACAAATCGGGATTCAAACGTTTCGCAAAACTACACATTGTTTTAATAATAAATATATGCGTAAATTTCAACTGACACGCATTGATCAATCTTGGCACAAACTGTACAACTGAGCTTCTGAAAATAGCTTACTTCTTACTACAGTCATTTCATTGGAATGTTCAAGAGATTTATTGCTTTTTGATAAAAGTAAACTTATATTGATTGTGTATATAATATCTTTAATTGGTTAAATAAGACATTTTATTCTATTATAAATATGACATAGAAATTGACAGCTTAGAGTGGAATACGTATATTTTACGCTCCCACATTTTAATTTGAATACATCCTTATAAATACGTTATATTAACTAAATTATATATAAAAATATTCCTGAAACAAAGTGCTTTCCGATAGTGTATGTTATCGACTCGGGTGTGCTGTGGAAGCGGTGAAAAACAGTGAAACAGTGACAATTCAGTGGGTATTAGCAAGTATTTTTATAAAACTGCCGGGCCGCTTAACAAAAGAACTGAACTTTGGACCTCATTAGCGCGTCGGCGGAGCTTGTCTGCTCGCTATACAACTCACATTTTGGTCGTCTTTCCTAACGTCTCGTTGGTTAAGCGCACGGAATTTCACTCGTTGGCCAGCGGTCCCGAGTTCGATCCTGAGACAATTTGAGATTTTTTTTATTTTTATTTTTTAAATCCCATTTTTTTAATTTAAATTTAATTAATTATTTTTTTTACATTTAATAATTGATATTTTTCATAATTTTTATAAATAACATTAGGTGTCTTTTAAAGTTATTGAGTGATTCGGACAATTACTGCGAAACTTCCAACAAAATGGATCAATGTTCCGCCTGTCAATCTACTGTTGAAGATGCATATTGCTTGCATTGCTGCGAGTGTAATTCCTCCTATCACAGTTTGTGCATCAATGTAACGCCTGGTGATTTTGAAAAACTGTCTGCTGAAGTCAAGGAAAACTGGCTTTGTCCTGAATGTCGCAATAAAAAACCTAGATCCGATAACAAAAATACGCCTGTTCGGCCCTTAACACCCGGCAACATCAGTAGTCACGCTAATGTTACTACGCGTCACAAGAAACGGAAGCCGCCTAACGAGTTGTCGTCCGGCGGCTGCATTGGTATATCTTCAGTCACCTCAGATGATGCACTTACCTGTTCTCGTTCGGACCTGCGCGCCATAGTGCGGGATGAAATTCGCGGCATCGTGAGGGAATGCATCAATGATTTGCGAGGCGATATAAACAAACAGTTAAAAGCTTTTAGGGATGAAGTCGGTTCGCTCACGGAATCAATAAATTTCATGAACGATTCCTTCGAAAAACTTCATGCTGATGTCAACACGTGCAATAATAAAATTACCGTTATTACAAAAGAAAATGAAGCGCTTCGTCGTGACCTGAACGCCATCACCAGCCGATTCAACCAACTTGAACAGATTTCCAGGGCATCTAACTTGGAAATACAATGTGTTCCCGAACGCAAATCGGAAAACGTAATTACAATGGTTACTCAGCTCGCTAAAGTGATTTCGTGCCCCATCAAAGAGTCTGATATTTTGTATTGTTCACGCATTGCCAAAAAGGATGCTAAGAGTCCCAGACCGCGTTCCATTTTAATCAAACTTAATAGTCCGCGTTCGCGCGACATGTTCTTGGCGGCTGCTATAAAATATAATAAAAAACAACCACAGGACAAATTAAACGCGGGGCATCTGGGTCAGCAGACAGAAAGGAAGGTGGACATTTACGTGGCTGAAAACCTTTCGCCGGAGAATAAAGTTCTTCACGCCGCGGCGCGGATGCGGGCTAAGGAACTGCACTACAAGTATGTTTGGGTTCGCGGCGGTCGCATATATATGCGCAAAACCGACACATCTGAATACGTGTTTGTACGTGACTCGTCAACACTTGAAAAATTGTTATAATTTTGCTAATTAAGCAAAATTACAACAATTTTACAATTATAGTAATATTGAACATTGTGTACTATTGTTACGATTTAAAAATGCATACCTTAAATGTATATTTCCAAAACGTCAGAGGTCTTCGTACAAAGACCTCTGCTTTTTATAAAAACGTACTATGCTGTGATTACGATATTATAGTATTATGTGAAACTTGGTTGAATAGCACCATTTTTGACTGTGAACTATTTAGTGATCGATATGTAGTGTACAGACGCGATCGTGAGACGACTGGATTCCACAGAAATAGATCAGGTGGCGGGGTACTCATTGCCGTGACAAAACGTATGTGCTCACGCAGGGTGCCTGGATTTGAAAGTGAATGCGAGGACTTATGGGTGGAATTAGATTTCCGTAGAGGTAAAAAATTATTACTATGTAGTGTTTACCTCCCGTCGCCAATTCAAAAAGATATCCTTGACCATTTTATAGATAATACGAATAACGTTTTGGATTCGAATAAAAAAACCTTAATTTTGGGTGACTTTAATCTCAGCGGTATTGATTGGAACAACAACGATAGTAGCGGTACTTCGTCGTTTGGATCCTCTTTTGGTGCCAAGAGTATGTATGAAAAATCTCTTATAGAATTTTTGGCGTTAAATGGGCTGATTCAACATAATTACATCCTGAACAAGGACGACAAAGTCTTAGACCTTGTTCTTTCTAACACAGGGATCTCGAATGTGAAACGTAGTGACCTATCGTTAAGTAATCTCGATTCTTATCACCCGCCATTGGAATTCGCAATCTATTGTCAAAATTCATCTGCATCATCCAATACAGTTACCAAAGAAAAATATAATTTCTACAAAGCTGACTTTGACAAAATAATTAATGATTTAAACTCAACGCCCTGGGAGATTACCCTTTCATCTAATGACTCCATAGATGCAATGGTGGATAAATTTTATAAAATATTGAAAGTGGCTATAGCCAAGCATGTACCAAAATGCAAACCTGCAAAAGGTAATTATCCGGTCTGGTATACGAACGAACTGATTCGCCTTCTAAATGAAAAACACAAACTCAGAAAAAAAGTAACAAAATACAAAAACCCATTAGATGAGCTGGCTCTGTGTACACTAAAAAAAAGATGTATAAATCTAACGAACAGTACTTACATAAAATATATTACCGATATAGAGAGGTCACTGTCTGAAAATCCTAAATTGTTCTGGACGCACATAAAAAACAAAAGGCGAAACACTAGTACTTTCCCAACATCTATGAGATCTGGGAGTTGCGAAGCTACAGGAGGGGATGGAATTTGTAATTTATTTGCCTCCTACTTTGCTTCTGTTCATAAGAGCAGCTCAGATTCCTTCTCTTCACAGGAATGCACAGACGATTCCTCTCTCAGCTCTCATCCTCTTGGTATTGTTCAATTTTCTCAGGAAGAAGTTCAACAAGTTATAAAGCGGTTGGATCGGAAGAAGGGTGCCGGTCCGGATGGTATACCTTCAGCATTTGTGGTTCAATGCTGCGAACCACTCTCTTTACCTCTCACAATCATTTTTAATGCATCTCTGAGAACCGGTGTTTTCCCATCAACTTGGAAGGAGGCAACAATTGTCCCAATTTTTAAATCAGGAGACGGTTCTTTGGTGCAAAACTATAGACCCATATCAATATTGTCAGTGTTCTCTAAGGTATTTGAGTCTCTTTTGTGTCGTCTCTTGGCCTGGCATATTAATCAATTAATCTCACCCCAACAGTCTGGCTTCCTTTCATCTCGTTCTACAACGTCAAGCCTGGTATCCTTTTTGGCGTTTGTTACCGATGCTCTTGACGCGCGTGGGTCCGTAGATGCCATTTATACAGATATAAGTAAAGCTTTTGACTCCGTAGATCATAGGATCTTGCTAAATAAACTTTCTCTGTTTGGTATCACCGGTAAACTTCTTGAATGGTTTTCTTCTTACCTGGGTCAACGTTTGTCTAGGGTTGTGGTGGATGGTTTCTCTTCTGTACCATTCTCATCCGTATCCGGAGTCCCTCAGGGTTCTCACCTCGGTCCGGTCCTTTTCAATATCTTTATCAATGACATCGTACATGTCTTCAAACATGTTACTTGCTTCCTTTATGCGGACGATATGAAGCTTTGTTTACCGATCAATAGTGGCAATGACACCCTTCTCTTACAACATGATTTGGATCAACTTATTCGCTGGTGTAATAAAAACAAATTACTTTTGAATATCGGCAAATGCAAGTATATCCGGTTCACAAGATGCAAAAACACCATGTCGCCGGCATATGACATCAACGGTCATATTTTGGAGGAGGTGGACACAATCCGCGACTTAGGAGTAACCCTGGACAAAAAGTTACTTTTTCACAAGCACATAGACAATGTCGTCACGAAGGGATTTCAGATGCTTGGATTTGTGCTGAGAAATGCAAAAGATTTTAAAAATCCCTCCACAAAGATATCGTTGTATTCGTCTTTGGTGCGGCCCAGCCTGGAATATTGCTGCCAGGTCTGGACCCCGCAATATGAAGTACACATAAAACAAATTGAGCGTGTTCAAAGAAGATTCATGTGGCATCTTTCTTATCAGGCTCACAAAGTTCAGGAGCTGCCCTCTTATGAGGATCGCCTTTCTCATTTTAACTTAATGAGTTTGCGGAACAGAAGATTGCTCTTGGATCATATGTTTTTACACAAGATCGTCAATGGAGCCGTAGATTGCCCCTTCCTGTTAGGATTAGTGAACATCAACGTACCCCTGAAGCTACCTCGTTTGAATAGGTTCGTTCCATTTTCAGTTAAGGGTAGTAGAAGCAATCTGGGTCACCACGCCACCATGAATCGACTGCAAAGACAATATAACCTCTTGTGTAAGCAAGGTGACTGTCTCATCGACATTTTTTCATATAGTACCTCACGCTTTAAACGCGCAATAAAGTCTTCTCTCGTGTCCGCGTCATTGTAGTTATATAAATATGTTTGTTTATTGTCGCAGCTATTGTTATTTTGATTTTTAAAGTAAACCTTTTAATTATATCTCATTATTTTTTAAATCTCTGATGCTGATTATCTTACACTTAAGCAATTGTATCTTTGTCTTTTTGATTCGGTTTTTACAATATGTTTTTTTTTTTTTATAATTTCCTTATAATTAATTATTCATTTTATTGTACTCATTAATATTGTATTTTAATTGGAGTTTTTTGTAATTTAATAATTATTTAATTTCATTTGTTTATTATTCTGATTGTATTATGTCCACATTTGCATGCCGTGGCGACCTATAATTAAGGCAGAATTAAGTATAGTCCCTGTGTCACTGTTTGTACATTGTTATAGTTAATTTCATGTCTTGTTGGTTGTCCTAAATAAATAAATAAATAAATAAATAAATAAATAAATGACTATATATAACTGTTATTTTTCTTTCATTCACGTTAGTAACTTCCATATTTATAATAAAATTATATATTTTTAAATCTAAGTTTAAGAAGAATTACCGTGTAAGTTAATAGTAATGTCGATCCGTAATGCTACTTAATCATCATCACTTTTGTCATGGTCATGATCAAGTGAAATAGATGTCAAATGCGCACTTATTTATTAACAAAAAAATTATACAAACTTGACAACAATCTGATTCTTGCTACATAGTTCAAGGTTGTGCGTGCAGCGGAGACCTAATGGTGACTTCCATTGTAACTTATTTTATAGTTTTTAGTCTTAATAAACCCTAGCTTAGACATCGCACTACACCTTCTGAAATTAAGTAAATTCAACGCATTCCTTTTTCTTGAAATTGTTAATATTTGGTCATAAATTTAGCGGTAGACTAACGGAATTTGGGCAACACTGGCGTTGCACAGTTAGTGCACTACGTATAGCAACGCCATTAAAACAAAAAGCAATAAAAATAGGTACTCTTAAAACACTGACATTGTATGTATATGTAGGTGTACTCTCACTCACTCTGTCATGCAATATCGGTGTTATTTATTGGAAATGAAACTATTTTTCCGAATGCGGGTACATGCATTCGTATATAGGCCTGAAAAAGACCTCGAGAAGTTGGTTTCCTTGAAAAGTCGAGTGTACGGGATTTAGATCGGACAATGGCTTCATTTCCAGTGTCTAGCAATCGTGAACATAAGCCGTAGATATTATTTATTATCAACTATTACGGTGAGTACTATACACACTAAAAGGTGCAGTTATTTTGAGGTACATGCAGGTGGTTCTGTTAGAAGTAAATGGAAATAAAAATTTCACGTTCCGGATGTCGAATTGTTTTCTTTTTGAAAATTTGCACTTGAATATTTTTCATTACAAACAGAACATCCTGTGCAGTGAGTCATTTACTCGTTTTCCCTAACAAACGTAATAAAATATTAGTATTAACGTTGTCTCTACCACAACAAGATTCATTTGCAATTGATTTCAAATTGAGTAAATAATTGTTGTAACACGTGACGTCGCTATACTTATATTGATAATTCCATTTGCAGATACTGAAAACATCCGATTCGTGTTCGCCGCAGTTAAAGACACAATCCTACAATCCAACTTGAAGGAGTACAACCTCGTGTAAGCGATTACGTGATCCCTGACACAAATCTGTGATTGTGTATAACACATAAATTAAACATCATCATTTCACGACAGAATGTGTAAATTCACGAACTGAACGTCGGATGGACGAACTTATTCACCTTAAAATGTTTAATGAGAAAGTAAGGATAGATTGTAAGTCATTTAACCCAAAAACTAGTATCAGTTCGGGGTGCACGCCGCGTCGCGTCGCGTCGTCGTTCAGTCGTCAGTCGTATCGGCCGCACTTCGTCGGAAAACATCGTTCTCGATCCGATCGGATCGCTTCACGACGCGTCAGGTTTTTTGACATGTTTTTTTATGATGAAGTTATTTACAATTTATGTATGTGTCTGTATCGGTGAATATTAAATTGTGCATTTTAAAAGTTATGGTGAGTCCTGGCCTTACCATGAGCTGCTTTTAGTCATTGTTTTAGGATTTTTGTAAAGTTTGTTGCCATAATATCTTTCTATATTAGTATACATTTATTATGTCCAGACGTATGGATTTGAACAAACTAGTCCAATGAACTTAAACGTGTTTTGTATCATCCTCGTGGGTCGAGAGTCAGAGATGGACTTCCTAGTGGCCACACCGTGTGTCGATCATGGTGCATCCGTGCTACTACCATTACGTATTTATTATAGTTACGATACGACGTCTCGAGGCCCATGGCACGAGGGTGGGGCGAGTTCAGAGCTCGCTAGGGACGCCCGAGCCCCACTGATCCAAATCGATATGACATACATTTTATATCATTACCGTTTGTTCTGTTAGCTTGGAAAAATTATAAATTTATTGTATTTAAAAATTACGTTACTTTTGTACATTGGAATTTTGTTACTTGAATTATGTTATTATTTAAGCTGTTTATAATTAAAGATGGTGTTTTTCTAAACGAATTGACTTCACGCAAAACGTTTTACGTTAACTGTAGGCTTTGTGTACGCAGTGGTCTGGTGTATTTGGTTTCTTCCTAATGTTATCTGTATATGAAATTCCATTCAGCTAGCCGTATGTCGAGGATAGGAAGTTAACTACGTTAGTTGTTTAAGGACATTTTTGATGCATTTGATATAAAACTTTTTTTACTAGAAACCCGAGGGATACAATAAAGCGAGAAGTGACATGTAAAAACCGCCGAAAAAAAGCCGATGTTTTTTGCACGAAAGCTTTTCCACATGGATGTAATATATTGTACATTTGGGTCTAAATGTGCTGAGTGAATTGAGCTGACAGTCCAGTGCCAAGTTTTGCTATTGGCATCATCACTAATGAAGCAATCGTAACGTGAAGCACAAAAATATTATTCATAATTTTATCATTGTTTTCCATATAGAGTATTTTATTATTATGCTACATTTAATTTAGTTTGTTGCTTCGTGTTATGATTTAGTTATTATTATTTTATATATAGTTAGAAACAAAGTTTCTATTTTGAGATAAACATACATAACTTATTGTACAATTAACTTATTCGTTGTTGTGACTTTATTTTTCTACTTTCTGTCTGTTAGCTTTTTTCTATTTCATTTCTAAGCAACGGCACTGTCAATAGCAAAACTATATGCTTTAATTAAGATACAGCTGTCTGAAATGCTCAAAATAATGTGAAGTTGAAACTTAGCGCACAATATTGGAAAATTACTTATTGATGTTACCCACTGAAGTGCAATCTGTGTATGCCCTGTACATAGGAACTAATTTTCTTTTGAGCAGTTTGTACAGCAATATTGTGAAGTTAGTTTGGGCCCAACACAGGCGTGCTGCGGTCTGCGCGAGCCTTGCACTCTACTCCTCCGCGTTTGTGTCTCACAAAACAAAACAAGACACAAACCCATAATTACTAAAATGCTCTAAATAAAAGGACAGCGGCGTTTTGACACGTTCAGCCGTCGTAGACGAAAATTCATCAATGCACCTCAATATCTATTACGTAGGACGACGCGCGTGTAAGCGTTGTATGCATTTAATTGCCGTTTCCTAAAATCGCAAATTATTATAGTAAAATCTTCCTCAATGACCAAGTACAAATAAAAGTCTAATGGATATGAAAGTATATAATTACTTAAGCACATTCACATCAGGGAACATTATAATACTCCAAAAACACGAATTTATTTAACTTTTAGTATTGATTTTTTTGGACTTTGCTAGATATTTCGCGTTTAAAATTCATAATGTTAAGATGTAAATCGCCAGCGTATAAGATATTTTCATATCCTTTCACTTTGCTGTTTGCTGGGAGGTGTGCAAGGGAGCCAGTCTGTCGCCGCGCCTATTTGCGCATAAGCACCATGGATTCGTATCTTCCTTACGAATGGACTGAAATGCGTGTACTGGTGTGTTTATTACCTATTTAATTTTCAGTTGGGCGACAACTACACAAAATATTGCTAAAACTATATTATAGTCTAACGTTGCTTTACCTTTTGCGTGAGATTGTGAGAATTTTAGCTTAAGTTCCGACTGAAGATGGATGCCTGTATGAAATATTGTAAATTATAATTTCTCATAAAATATAATTTTTTTCAGCTATGTGAGTGGTTTTCTTTAACTGTTTTATTCTAATGGAACGGTATTTACCATTGTTTTGAAACTTTTTACCTAATCCCCAAAACAGAAAGTAAATAAGTGAAGTTCTCGTCCAGTGTGCTTTTGTGGTCTTTGTCTGTTACAACAGCATCGGATAATAAAGGGATTGCATTCGACGATTTGCGAATCCGAAAATATGGGCATGTTTTGCTTTGTAAAGTAACGAACGTTATTTTTATGAGCATAGCATTCGACGAGTAAAGAATTGTCGGCTCTACGTACACCCCGAAGATAATCTGTGTGATATCATCCCGCCAGCATAATTGAACAATTTGGAAGCAAGCTTGCATTCACATGACGTACCGACCGATAGATGCCGACACCACGATCATGTGGAAAAATTTGAAACGTGTTCTTGTACCTGACAGGCAACTTTGACTTGCCCTTGCATTTTTTCTAACCCCGATGCTATTATAACCACCGAAATCGCTAGAATATTGACTTATAATAACTATTGCAAAAGGTATATATTGACCATAAGACCATTGACATGGTACTACTTATTATTCTTCAGACTACTTTTGTCTTGTCCAAGAGATCTTATTATATTTTACTATGAAAGGATTCAATGGTTTGATATGGTTCCTGTCCTCCTTTACGCCTTGTGAGGAGAGAACTGCCTCAGGGTTCCATTTTGGGTCTGTTACTTTTTAATTTTTATATTTTGACGCCTCGAAAATCAAAAGTATATGGGCGAACCTGAAGGCTAGTGTTTCAATCCTTTGAGAAGTCTGCCATGATTACGCGAATTTTTAGCCGTCTTCAGAAAAAGGAAGATGTTCTCAATTCGTTTGTGTTTTTGTGTATGTTACGCGATTACTCCGACATTTAAGGCTATCAGCGCAATAGTGGAGTAACTCATATTCAATGATACAAACGGACATAATTAAATTATTTTATATTTGTATACTATTTTCGTATGTTAAAAAATATTTAATTATTAAGTTTTTTATACATAAAAACAGCATCTTAATGTAACATAATAATTTCGCACTATTAATACAATAGTGTATTAACACGAAAAGTGTTTTTTCTCATATTCGACGAAAAACGAATAGGCTAGTTGACTCTTTTTTGAAGTAGGTCTAAAATGATTAAGAATTGTTCAATTAAAGCAAAAAAAATGTTACCATATTTTTTTGAGACCTAGGTAACCGCAAAACTTAATTTAATGATTTTACTTTTCATACACAGGCGAAAACGCTGTCGGCCATATTAGTCTATAGATTATCTGTGCTGTGACGTCATTGTGCACATAAACAATCATTTGACCTCTGACAAACATTCACCGTTGTGTTAGCACTAAGTTTTTATTAAAAACCATGACTCCACTAGTTTATACGAAAAGTATAGTAATTATCGTTATTGTATTGTACGAGAATGCAAAAACACATCAATAAAGACCCCAGGAAAGTTATGGATTAGCGTACCCAAGGAAATAAACATGCGAAACACCTGGCTAAAACTTGCTAATAAGGAACCAGATTCATTTTCGACTGAAAGTAACATTTATTTTTGCGAAGATCACTTTGACGTAAGTACTTACTTAATATCTTAATCAGTTTCTACAGAAACTTTATATTTAGTTTAAAAAATACAAGTTTTATGGTTATGTACCAAGTCAATGAACAAAATACTAATTTTGTTGTTATTTACCTTTCAGTTAGAAAATGACATGGAAAATTACACGCGGTATAAAATAATGGGTTCTGTTAAAAGGATCCGAATGAAGCCCAGTTGCATACCCTCCAGATTTGACTGCCAAACAGCTAGAAAGCGCAAACCTACTCCACCAACAGATGAGCATGCAATGCAACAGCATGCTTCCAAGAGAACAGCATTGGTGCCTGTATCAGGAGATATACAAATCCAGTCCATAGAAATGCCAATATCATTGTTTCATAAAGGTAATATGAGTATGTTTTAATAAAGCAATAAATAGCTCTTTGCGAGTGGATCATAAAATTTGTTTAAACAACTATATTAATTGTTTTCAGAGTTACTCAGTGAAGAAGATGCCATACCTACGTGTACTTCTCATGAGAAGGAGTTTCATGACAAGGCAGTGCAAGTAGTACAGCATAACATTCAGTTCTGTGATCAAGCAGTACAAGTTCAACCATTACATGAACATGTATCTTGTCAAGTAGTACAACATCGTGCTCACAAATTGATTCAAGCATGTGTTGCAAAACATTATAGAAGTAAACAAGTGCAATTCAATGTGGCTGTGAAAGATACTGTATCATCACCAATACAACTGTTTGCTCATCAATCAACTTCAACATCACCTAATAAGCCGTCTATGTCTGGTCATTCGTCAACAAGAAGAAAGCTAATTTTTGCTGAGGAAAAATATGACAGTGATGTATCTTATACATTATCTCAAGAAGGATCAACCTTTGACTCATCTCCGTCAAAACCATCAAGTCAAACTACTGAAGACAGTTCACAGGAAAAGATTATAAAAGACCAGAAATTAAATTTACAGAGTACCCTATCTAAGATAAAGAAAAATCCTAGAATGTATATTGGGATACCAGCAGAGCTTTATTTTATAGTTGATATTATTTCAAAACACACACAACAATCAGAGAATCATATTTTATTATGCTTAGTGAAAATAAGATTAAATAGAACCTTTTCTCAGTTAGCAGATGATTTTGATATTTCACTGTCTCAAGCAAGTAAAATCTTTTACAGTAAATTACCTTCCATTGTTAATGTTTTATTGCCTTTCATAAAAACATTCACTAAAAGCACAATTAAAAAAAACTTGCCCATAGCATTTCGCCATAAATATAATAAGGTAAATTGTATTATAGATTGTTTAAAAATAGAGATTCAAAAGCCAAAAAAAGCTACTCATCAGGCACTGACTTGGTCAGAGTATAAAAAAGCTAATACCTATAAATACCTCATATCATGTACACCTGATGGATTAGTCAGCTTTGTGTCTAATGGATATGGAGGCAGAATCAGTGACGTTAATTTACTTGAACACTGTAAATTTCTCGATAGTTTGGAACCAAGATCTTTCATTTCAGACCAAAAGTGAAAGTAAACAAACAAAAGAAATTGCTAGCCTCCGAATTCATGTGGAAAGAGTGATTAGAAGAATTCGCGAGTTTTCAATTCTGAAGCCACACTCGGTAGTTAATTTAAATTTATTACATATACTAGATTTCTGTGTAATCACAGCCTGTGCTCTCATAAACTCAAAGACTCACTTATCAAATAAAATATCATGATTCAAAATTCAAAATTATTTTATTCAGTTTAGGCTACATAATAGCTCTTGTGAACCTCATTATGCCATCGGTTCGTAAGTCTACTCTGGGCAGGAGATCTTGTACTGAGAAGAACCGGCAAGAAACTCAGCAAGTGTCCAGCTCTTTTCTCCCTTACAGGGTCAAAAATATTGGAAAATGTCCTATTTTGTATGTGTAAATAATACCAAATAAAGATTATTTCTATTTCTATTTACTATCATAAAAGAACACTTTCCATTACAAAATAAACACACAAAAAATAAAAAAAGGATAATCACAACATACTAATAAAACTAAGTTTGTAAAAATTACATTACATACTAAATTCAATACTAGCAATGTTATACACATAAAGCAATAAAAAAATATAAATAAATTTAGATGCAACTGTAAGAATACCAATTTCCTTGAACCTAGTCTATAGATGGTACTTGTTGCTTGTTTCTGTAATATAAATATAGTTTCAACATCAGCTGCTGTACCCCACAGTAAGATGCCATACGACATGAATACAAGAATACAAAATCATTTATCCAGTTTAGGCTACAGTAGCTCTTATGAATGTCACTATGCCATCGGTTCGTAAGTCTACTCTGGGCAGGAGAAGAACCGGCAAGAAACTCAGCAAGTGTCAAGCTCTTTTATCCCTTACAGCATCAAAAATATTGGAAAATGCCCTATCATAACAGGACACTTTCCATTACAAAAAAAACATAGAATATAAAGACAACCACTCAAAATGTAAAGAAAAACACAAGTAAAAAAAAAAGTGTTAACATATTTACATCAGGTTAAAAAATATTTTTTTACAATGTCATACAGTAATTCCACTACAGTACTCTAGAATAACTTAAAGAAAGACAAAGTGAAAAGTGAAACTATAGTAAATAATACTAAAAATAAGGTGAGTATGCATGAGCCGACAAGCCTCCACAGGCGGCACCAGTTCACGAGTATGACACATGAATCAGCCATTGCTTCGCTCAACCATATTTTAGGGAACGTAACTAAGATATCATTGAATGCATTTTATTTACATATTTTACATAGTAACACTTTCATACAACTTAGGGAAAATATTTAGTTTCCAAAATGAAACTACCTGTCCAATCAGTTCTTTAACATATTTATCATTATAGGAAACAGGTAATATTGTAACATTTTTAGTATGTTCAAAATCACTGCTGGCGACACAAAAATAACTTTGATTCACTTTTGCACAAAACATTTGAATTTGTACTTGAGCAAAACATTTTTTAGTTAATTTACCATCTTTAATGTAATTTTCAACATTTTTTGCTGTAGACGGGCATTTAATTTCAATGAGTCCTTTTTGACTATTAATGCCATCTGGTGATCCAGCAATCATCGGATACTCATTAGAAATAAAGAGGCCACATTTTGTAAACTTAACACCTAATTTTTGTTCTGCAATCTCTCTTACTTTGTCTTCTAACCTCTGGCCACGTTTTATTGCTGGTGTCTGCACAGACCTGGCTCCAAAAATCACTGCAACCAGAGAACCATCTACTGTCTTGCACCTGCTTACTTCATAACACTTAGATGCTGTTATTCTCCCATAACGTAGCTCAAACCAAAGACCACTTTTGTATTGGTGTCTAGATTGCATTTCTGCATTTCTTAAGTTTTCATCATTGAAATTTTTTTTAATTTTTGTTAAAAAACTTTCACAGTTAGGTTCTTTAAATGTATATAATAGGTAATGCAATGATAAAACTGATTTGTTGTCGGTAAAATCTTCAGTATGCTTTAAAAACTGACAAGTTTCAATTTTTCTCTTCTTACATTCATCCATAAATTCTATTAACACGCTTGTATTAGATACAGGATCCTGATATTTTCGTTTGGACATATCTTTTGCATTTATTATTTTGAATGTTGATCCAACTTTGGCGAGATTGGATTTTTTCCAATAGCACTCAACCGATGTGCAAGCAGGCTCTTCAGTGCGACGGTGCAACCACATTAAAAATGCAACAGCATGTTTACAGCCTCCAGCAGCTGCAGGACAATCTTCACAGAGAGCACTCTTAACTTTTTCTTCTTGTTCATCAACCAGTACTGTCACTGTATATTGCTTCAAGCGTACCTTGTGCTCTGGACATATTTTACATTTCACAGTGCAGATTTCATCATCACGTTTAACTTGAACGTAACCTATGGCATCATCGCCATACGACTCCCTTGCAGATCTGTAAGTAACAAATATAATATTAGTTACAAGCAGTAAGAGGTTATGAGATAGTTTTGTACGAATTATTTATGCTTATTCCATCTTATGTCGTTACATTACATTGCAATACCAAATGCACTGCACTGTAGCGACCGACCGAGGGCGAAAAGGTGTAAAGCAAGACAAAACACTATTTTTCCCCGGCCTTAACTTGTTGCTTTTAAACTTCTATTCGCGCGATGAATAAGCACAAAAGTTTTAACCTACAGTGAAACCTTTACAGTACTTACATAGAAGTCTTGACATTCCTCAGCTCGGCAGAGCAGAAATCTGGGTTCAAGGCAAAAAAATTACCGACCATTAAAGTGTCGATTCTTGGCAAATTTGTACTTTCCGCTTTCACAAATCCAGCATCCATGATTGTTTTTATCAATTAAATGAGAAAACAGTAACAGTAACACGTAGATTATGGGACTTATTACGAAAGCTTTACAAAAATTTCACGATCACAACTACAACAAATCTATGAGCACAGATTATGTCAGATTTGTCAGAGTGACATTAGTTTGTTTATATGCACAGTGACGTCACAACATGGCCGACAGCGTTTTCAGCGATCCAATAAATAAATAAAAATAATATTTTTTAAATGCGATCCTTGAGATCCATCCTTGGCTTTAATTAACTGAAATCGATATATTTTGGTTGCGTAGGTCAAATACTGCAGGAAATACTCATTTATTGTGCTAAATTTGATATGAGTCAAGTAGCTTATTGCTCGTATCCCGTGAAAGATAATTAAAATGTATATACAGGTTACAGTTCATTACAAACAATTTCCTACTCGCCTAATATATTTAAAAATAAAAAAATAATTTTATATTTTTGAATAAAGGCTATTTTGGCCAGAACTAGCTCACATAAAGCGTGTCTCATTTTGAGTTAAGTAGATATCTTTTAGTTGTTTCTTACAATATTTCAAAGACAGTTTTATTGACGTGTAGAGAATCACATTTTACGTTCAATAATGGTATAATCTTGCATTTCACATATTTTGAGTTATAACACTATTGTGACAGCAGTGCGTTGGGTTCTGCGATGCAGAGTCAGGTGTCTGAGCGGGGACCACGGAGCACGAGGCTCGGGCCACTACCGCTGGTGTTGTTGCTGGCAAGTTGAGTATTGTTTTCGAGGTATTTGGGGGTGCTCATTACGAATATATCACTTGTTTGTAAGTCCAAGATGGCGGTCACGATTTTTCAAAAAATGCAATATGACTATATAAAAAGGATTCGAAATTAAAAAAAAAGAGAACATCTAACAAAATTTTAACGAACTTTTATTAAATTTACAAATTTGATTTCTTAAGCCTAAACGAACGAAGTATCTTACATAAGAAAATAGTTAACAAATGGCTCACGTCACCGATGATATCCGAGCGGGCGTCGACTAGCAAATACCTCGCTCTGGATCTGTTCTGCTTTTATAACGTGGCGAAGGACGGTGCACAGCCGAGAGGGGTGTACAGCTTACAATATATATTTCATACTGAAGACTTGGCTTTGCCCTTATATTAAAGTGAATGGTTAGATCAGGTTGGGATTATGATTGGAAGACACTGCACGCAAAATCGTTTTTATATGCCACTTACGACATACAACGTGTCGTACAATGATCCGTTGTTTCGTATGTGCAGGAATTACGGCGCGTTCAAATTAGCGGCGCTGCAGCCGCGCGGCAGTCGCGCTGCAACCGCGCGGCGGCCGCGCGACTGTCGCGCTGCTGAAGTGCGACCAAATTAGTTTAGTGATGTTTTATCTTTCGACTCAGTTACACGATGGATTCTGACGAAGAAACGTTACTTTCACTTATTTTGTTAAAACTGAAGAAAAAAAACATTGAAAAGAACACCAGAACGTATTAATATAATCGACATTGTGGATCGACAACGAGAATTATAGACGTTTTTGTGTTGTTTGGGAGTGCTTATTGAGAATGTGGCATTAATTTCTAAATCCAAGATGGTTGCCAAGAATTAAAAAAAAAAATTTTTTGGTAATCCTTATGGAAATGGCATTTATTATGAATACATGATGACTAACACGAGTTTTCTAAATGCAAGATGGCGGGCACGATTTCTCAAATAATGGCAAGTTGGGTATCGTTTTCGAGATATTTGGGGGTGCGCATTACGAATATAGCACTTATTTGTAAATATATATAATATGTGTAAATAATAAGTACACATCATTTGTACATAGGCTTAATTCAGAAAAATGGATAAAATTGCATTTGCAAGTACATATTTAAGCATAAATAGATGACATGGCTACAAAGAATCCTGAAACATGAATTGTGAAGCATGTCAATCGTGTTCTGAATTGACGAATAAATTTAAGGATGACCACTGAAACGTCCCCATCAACAAGGATCACTAAACAAATCCCCTCCGTCCATTTGAATCCCATACTATGACTTTAGAACATTGTTAGTAGGTAAACGTTGTTATTCTTTTTATACGAGGCGATGGTCACCCGGTTCAACCTGAGTCTGAAAGCTGCTTCCGACTGGGGAGATGCTAACAGGGTCAGGTTTAATGCGGCTAAAACACAGGCGTGTCTTTTCTCATCAAAACGGAGTCCCCTACACCTTACTCCGACTTTCCGAGGTGTATCCGTGCCGATAAGGGACCACCTTGAGCTACTTGGTCTGGACTTATCATCCAACCTCAACTTTGGGCGATACATCGAGTGCTTGGCAAAAACTGCTGCCAGAAAACTAGGCATACTTTTCAAGGTCAGGCGGTACTTCACACCTGAACAGCTTTTAAATCTATATAAAGCACAAGTTCGATCCTGTATGGAGTACTGCTGCCACCTTTGGGACGGCTCTGTCCAATACCAGTTAGCTGCCTTGGACTCGGTGGAGCGTAAAGCAAAGAGACTTATTAACAATAATCCTCTTGTGGAGTCGAAGCTCCAAAATCTCGATCATCGCAGAAAAGTAGCCTGCTTGTCGGTTTTCTATCGGATACATTTCGGGGAGTGTGCGCAGGAACTTTTCAATTTGGTTCCGCCCTCACCGTTCCTCCTTCGGTCGACTAGAAGGTCCGGAGCACTCCATTCTTATGTCGTTGATATTCCACCTATTCGCACTAAGCGCTTTGCTTCCTCCTTTCTGATGCGTACGGCAAAGGAATGGAATGCTCTACCGGCATCTGTATTTCCCGAAAAGTACAATTTGGGGCTATTCAAGGCTAGAGTGAATAGGCATTTTTTAGGCAAACGCGTCCCATCGTCGGTCACATCGTCGCTTAACATCAGGTGAGATTGTGGCCAAGCGTGTGTCTATTATATATATAAAAAAAAAATTAAAAAAAATACAATGTGTTGATTTGCTTTCTCGCCATATTTACAGAGGTCACTCTATATCCGAAACTGAACCCAAATCACTAAAACAATAAATAAAAATAAAAATTTCGTAAATTCCTATTTTTTATTTAATTGCGGTAAACTAATTTGATCCAAAGGCGCACGGCACTCGCAAACATTTTGAACAATTAAATGCGCAGAAAAAAAACTCATTTTAGATCTATTTGGTGATGGGGTGTGGGTAGCGACGGCGGGGGAGTGTCGTATCGAGCGCGCGATTGGTAGATCAGTCGACCTTGCTTCCCGCAGACCACATTGCTTCCCATAACTGCGTCTACGTCACGCTGACGGGATGTCATACATTCTATTCTAGTCTGTCACGAAATCCCCATCCCACGGGTCACTGCCCTTGCGTGGTGCATATGACTTGAGACAATTTTGCAAAACTTTACTAAATACAATTAGCCAGAATATTGAACAGAATATATTTTTAAATATTTTTAGATGATTTAGCATTATTTCTGTTATTAATGTCTTAAATACAGCGAGAATGCAAATTAACACACTGTATAATAGGCTGTGGGTATCGTTTGTTCTTTTCGCGTGTGAAATATATTTTGGCGAATGGATAGAATCAATCAATTATCTACGAATAAATAGGTTGTTTAATCTTATTTATTCGTAAGTTAAAATTGGTATTACAAATCAAAGACCTAAAAAAATATTTGAAAAATCATAAATGTTCAGTACGATTAACTAATCGTTAGCCATTATGTTACATTTATGAAGATTTCATCGCAAGTTCATCATGCGAAAAAGTAATCAGCCTTGCACTTAGTTAATTAAAATTGTTTTAACTTACACTGATTACTTTGATATGTAAATATTGTTTACTATCAAGGAGTAAACATGGTTTCTACTAATATATCTGAAATATTATTCACAAATATTAACTCCAATGTTCCTAAATTAAGTGTAATGGCAGCTAAAATTGCTCAATACAATTACGAATGGCGGTTTGACACCATCGTATTGTTTAACCTGCTGAGTTCATTTCATCTTAAAACGTTTTTGACGGAGTATAATAAGTCAGTAATCATTAGAAAAAATAAGTACTTACCTCCTCCATGTTACCGCAATTCGCAAGTACCGCAGTTTGTCATATATGGAGATGACATCGGCGAATTAACGGATTTCTTACAATTTCTCGTGGATAATAAATATGATTGTAGTGCAAAGTACATACTCGTCTGTACTTCCCCGGACCTTGAAGATTGTGATGAAAATCAATTATTTGAAACGTTGGCTCGCCTGTTTATATCAAACGTGATTTATTTAAAGCTACGTGACGGAAATGACCCCGCGGCGTACACTTATTATCCATTTTTGCCGGATAAATGTTGGCACCATGAACCAGTGAGTCTTACTGTACAGTTTGGGTGCCCTTACGACCAATGCTACAAGTCACAATTCCCAGAAAAGTTCTACAATCTATATAAGTGCAAGTTTATCGTCTCAACTATGGAACAAGCCCCGTTCATGATTTTCACAAATAAATCAGATGGCACCAGAGAGATTAGCGGGTCAGATGGGAATATCTTGAGACTTGTGGTAAGCATGCTAAACGCGACTCTTGTAATACTGACTCCGGCTGAAGGTAACGACTGGGGACGCTTTGAAAATAAAACCTGGACTGGATCTCTAGGTCATGTATTCAACAACAAAGCTCATGCTTCTATGTGCTCTTCTCCCCTGACCTCCAGCAAATATAGTGATTTCCGAATTTCCTTCTGTTACGACTCTTTAGACTTAGTCTGGATCGCAGCGATATCCAAACTAAGACCGTCGTGGGAAAAGCTTTTGCGCCCCTTGGATGTTTATATAAGAATTGCATTATTTTTCATGTTTATTGGTATTGTCGTATTGAACACATTTATAAGATCGAAGATTTGGAACATGCTACGAAAGGTTTTCGAAGTTGCTCCGCTGAAATCGAATCTGCTTTTTTATTCCTGGACATTGTTTCTCGGTATGCCTGTTACAAGAGTCCCTACTAGAGTGGCCTTTCGCACTCTCTTTTGCACATGGATCTGGTTTTGCGTGATCTTTAGAAGCGTGTATCAAGGTGTACTTATTGGCTCACTTAAAGTTCGAGTTACAGAAGATAATCTTAAGAACTTTCAAGATGTTTTAAAAAACGATTATCCCTTTGGTGGTCTGCCGAGTTTGAGAGAATATTATACGGACGACCCCAAAGTGTATGATCACTGGAAACCGCTTATGTATGATAAAGCACGTGAACAATTGCATAGGATAACGGATGGGAGCTCCGATTTCGTGCTAGCTTTGAGCAGGGAGTATGCGATTGAGTATTTGCTCCAATATAACGGCAGAAAGCAAGCGCAGATAATACCTGAAAAAATCGCAAATATCCCGATCGTGATGTTTTTCAAAAAGAATTCCAACTTTGCATATTCTGTAAGTCGACTTCTCACAGTCATAATGGAGGGAGGGTTTTCTCAACAACTGTATAAACGTTATGTTAAACATGCGAGAATCTTAACCCACCAAGAACAGTCTCGAATCCCTGTACCTCTCCGCCTGCAGCATTTCACCGGATCTTTTGCTGTTCTATTTTTTGGCTGGATTATGGCCAGCATTTTCTTTTTAGTGGAATATGTTTGTGGCAGAGATATTATGAAGAATAACATAGAAAGTACTTAGATTTATAGCACTTTGAATTTTAATTGTTATTTTAGCTGCGCCGTGTTTTTTTATACATTATGTAGAATACACGATAAATATATACCTACAACAACACATTGAGCAAAATATTGCAGTTTTATAAAGTAGTAGTGTGTATAGCGTGTGACTGCAAAATTAGTAGTACCTAACCTTGCAAAATTTGCGTTTTATTCCATAAAATATTGTAGTTCTTATATACTTATTCAATAAACTTGTGTCGTGTGTTTCTAGTCTTCAATGCGAAATTCCCATCAGAACGTAAATACAACTGCTTAAATATTTTTAATTCACAACTCCATCGTATTGATGATATTTGTTATTCAACTACGACTCAATATCATGTAGGCCCCTAAGGCATAAGAGACATATGTAAGACTGCAGTACTAATTCATATGTTTTAGTTTATTCTAATTTCTATTATTAATTAATAATAAATTGAACTTAATACAAATTCATTCAATAAAATAATTTGTAAAACTTAATGTAGCGTAAATTGGAATGTTTTTTATTGTAAAATTAAAAATAAGGTATTTAATAAAAAATAACTATTGTACCTATAGTGAAAAAATATTAGACATAACTGGTTGAAGACTGTACCACCTCAGTCAACCGTGACCATGGGACCTGTAAAGGGCCCGAAACGTCGAACGTAGCAGATATAGTAACGAGGTTTGATGAGTCATTAATATAAAGTAAAAAAAAAAAATGAACCTGGAATTGAACCTTGAGGAACGCCTATGCAAATTGCAGACCCTGATGGTCACGTACCGACATCGACGACACCCTCTAGACCTTATGGTTTCTAACCATTGCCAACAGATGGACTGCATGTAAGTACTTACATAATATTTAATTTCAATATGTAATAATTATTAATACAAAGATCGAACACTCAGAAAAAAATCTTTCGATCCGGCCGGATTCGAACCGACGTTTTCTAGCATATCGTACCAGTCACTATACCAACTAAGCCACGGAAGGAACAAGCGAACCTCACGAATTTTTGTATGTACTTGTAGTCGTGTCCTTGTATTTATTTGGTTTTTCAACGAAAAATCAGCTCTGGTAGATGTAAAGGTATTGGTAACTGGACGATTAAACTTTCATAGATGGCGCTACGACTAAAAAGTCGTTGAAAAACCAAATACAAAGACACGACAATAAAAAAAATGAAAGAAAGGGAGGAGAATTTGACATAGATCCGACGTTGACATGCGCCCGATGGCAACCGACGGGGCAGCGGGAACGGGCGGCGCAGCATGTCGTTACACCGCTGGGTAATTTTTCAGTAATGGGAACGATTAATCAACATTATGGTAAAACAAAAACACGATTGGTGAACCTTTTCTCGACGAATTTATTTTGCATTTGCACAATGTTTTTTATTATGGCACCTTTGTTTACAATTTTATTCGCAAGGTCGATTAATCGTTCGCGCCCCTATTTCATTATACATCTTTAAAATTAAAGTAACTATTGCCACTCTAATTTACAATGGAAAATGAAATTGGCTAAGCCTGTGTCATACACAAAACTTTGAGGCGAGGTATATGAACGCAAGCCTAGATTTTAGGATGTGAGGTGTAGTGCTGTCCCCTTAAAATTAATATGAAAAAATAAGAATGGGATGAGAGTTTGACGCAGATTCAACGTTGACAAGCGCCCGATGGCAACTGACGGGGCAGCGGGAGCGGGCGGCGCAGCACGTCGTTACACCGCTGGGTAATTTTCAAGTTTTGATTACAGGGATTCAGTTGAAAACCAAAATTATGACTGGCGTACATGTTTTAAGCGATATTAGGTTAGGTAGACCAACACAGTACAAAATGTAGGTATATGAAGTTTCGGTGCCTTAAAACCTGGGCTGTTTTTCAGCAACTATACAAAAAGCAATATTGTAAATTAGTCTATTTAGTTTAGTTTACACAGCAATAATCGTGCAACCATTGACTTAATAGATCACAGAACACACTCACAATGAGATAACGACTGATCGCAAATGCCTGCTGATTGCACAGACTACTTAGTGATAGAATGGGAAAAACTGCTTATTTTTTTAAACGTTTAAACGTTACGCTTTTTTAAACGCTTTTTCACTTATTGAAAAAAGCAGACTTTTATAAGTGCTTTTCGTTTAAACGCCCACCTCTACTTAGTGATGGCGGTTTTTTTTATTGCGTGAAGTGATGGCGGTTGTGTCTGCAGTGTTGCCAGGTCTACTATTCTAACATTCTAACCCAAAATAGTGAATGTCAGATGTCAAACACAACATTGGGATTCCCGAAGGTAATAAAAATACAGTTTTATTTTCAGTTTTCAAAGATAATATCAAAACAATCAAAATCATCACACGCTTTTACTTTGGCCAGTAATGTAAAAATGAAAATGACCAATCAATGTTTGAAGAAACTCTATATAAAAGTGTTTGAAGGTAAGTTCAGCTTTACCGTTTTTTTCCTCAATCTACTGTTTTTGCAGTCAACATCTTCTTAGATTTGACCTGGCAATACTATCTTTCTGATTTTTGGTGTCGGTGTTTATTTTGATTTTGAGTAAATAAAATAACAATTCGGACTTCTTTCATTCGAAACTAAAATGAAATTGTTCGCGTTTGGGCTGTGATACAGTATGTGTTTGGTTTGGACTATAATAGTAAGGAGTGGTGTAATGAGCTGGTATCCGCAACTCGACATCGTAGACCTTATTTTGCGTGTGGTTATGGTATATTGGATGTGGTTTTTGGGAATAAAGACCTGTCGAAAGGACCACAAATTAGAAAGATACATTAGGAACAGATAGGAAACAGGCCCTATAACGGAACGTTGGTAGAGGTAGTTCCGTGCCCCGTGACAGCACGCTGGTGGCGCTAGTGTACCGAATAGTGATGCGCCTCAGACCTTTATGGATTGATTGCTATTAGTGATGTCCTGTATCGCACTTTTACGGTAAAAAGTACGGTTTCATCGGTCCTAATTACTTGTTCATATTGCTAATGTTTTGTGGTTTAAAATAAAATATTATATTTTTAGTTATATCTGTTTATTAATAACGAAAGCTACTACCGTTTCGTAAAGGTGTTAAATGGCGAAAGAAACTCCCAGCAACACATCTTTTGAATCTAACAATTAATGAATGATAACAAAACACAATTATTAAACGAAATGTCTCTCGGCGGATTAGAGTACAAGTTAAAAACCAACATCATTCGTTTATAGTAACACATCTACCGACTAAACACAAAGTCCAATTAATTATTACTTTAATTTGCAACTTAAATTCTAGTGGCGACTTTTTCAGATTTATCATTCTATTCGCATCTTCTAACATTAGAAACAACAAGAAAATATATAATTATATATCAAAAGATTTGTAGTGAAGTAAACATAATAATATTTTTTTTAAGTATTCGAACTCATAGTAGTAATTATAAAAATCGTTTATGCAAAATTCGATGATACACCAACAAAATTATTACATATTAAATGCGGAAAAGTACATAGATAAAGTGTCACTAAATCCTTGAAAACACCGAACAATCACATTATCATGTCACATTGTCGTGTTAAACCATCGAGCATATTAAACTAAGTAACATCACTTTTATTTTTGTCAGTCGATATGATGAATATTGTGTGTGTGGTCTGTGTTCTGTGGTAATTTTTCATTTCCGGGTCACCAACTCTGCATTTATCTGCAGTGGTACAGCATAAGTATGATCTCCCACTGTTCGAACAGCTAAAATATAAGAAAAATAACTTATAAGTAATATCTTATTAATATAATAAATGTATAAGTATCTGTAGCCACCAAACCACTGAATACTTACAAACAGTTACAAGACAAGTGGGTTTTCGACATGCTATTTCCACTTCTTAGAATAATGTAGGCCATGAGAAAGGCACTCTTTTATCGTCTTTGATAAATTTATCCTCAAAGTTAAGTTTGCAAACCAGAAATTTAATAAATTTTGTGGATGTAGTGCTTACATTTCAAATTACAAATATTGAATGCCTTTTAATACAATTTAACATTTCAAGTATATGTTTATCTCTGATGTTTTTTTAAGGCTTCAAGTTTTTTGAGGCACTTACGTGTTACTTCCTTAGAATCATCGAGAATATTAGGAGTCTTGAAGTAGGGATTAGTTTTTTGAAACTCTATTATTAGGCAATGGTACAAATACACACATCAAAATGTCTAGGGATCAAGTACGTTTAAGAGTATTGCTGCAATTAGGGTTAATTATATTAACTTTTTTGTATCGCTATTGATATTTTTTAGTGAGTTTTAACATTTAAATAAGGAATATTGTTTAAAATTCGATAATAAGAAGAAAATCGATTGTCAATGTGGTTTTGTATAAAAATGAGTTATAGCGTTTTGACAAAATCATTACAATATCTGCATCGGAACCGAAACAATTTACATTATTATGGAGAGACGACATCATTTAACCCGAGAAGTGATGATGCGAGCCGTCGGAATGTTGAAAGCTGGTTCCAGGCAACGTGCTGTGGCTTTCACTCTTAACACTACACAGAGCGTCATAAGTCGCCTCTGGACGCGCTATCGCATGACGGGCAGCGTGGCCGAGCGACATGGAGGACGATCTCGCATCACGACCCGCAGACAGGACCGGTATATCCAAAATACTGCTCGACGGAATCGTACCATGACCGCCATGATGTTGGTTACGAGGCTCCACAGCTCCTCAGGCTTGCTAATAAGCGATCAAACAATCCGAAATCGTTTACGTGAAGTGGGTCTGCGATCCCGAAAGCCGCTCAGAGTTCCACCTATTGCACCCTGCAATCGCAGGACCCGTTTACGATGGGCTCGCGAACATAGAAACTGGGAGGAAGAATACTGGCGCTATGTGTGCTTTTCGGATGAATCCCGCTTCGGTATGAGACCGGATACAAGACGTACTCGAGTTTGGAGAACATCTGGACGTCATGAACGTTTGAGATATGGTCAGGAAGTTCATCCATATGGTGGGGGAACAATAATGATATGGGCCGGTATTTGGATTGGCGAAAGAACCGATCTCATTTGGATCAGGGGTAACCTCAATGCTCAAGTTTACGCAGAAAGGATTGTTTCAGATGTTATCATCCCTTTGCGAGGCCAGTTGGGTGATTCATTTCAACTAATGCATGACAACGCACGTCCACACACGGCTAGAGTCGTAACACGCATTCTTGCCGAAGCTCGTATCAACGTTCTGCCGTGGCCTGCTCAATCGCCAGACCTCAATCCAATTGAGCACGCATGGGATATGCTTCAAAGAAGAGCTGTGCCGAGTATGCATACCGTACATACTCTACAACAATATTTTGACTTGTTACAAAACACGTGGGCGGCCATTCCTCAAAGTGATTTTGATGAACTCATCTTAAGCATGCCAAATCGCTGTAATTGTGTGATTCGTGTATTTATTTCCACCATTAGGTGGAAATACAGATTATTTATTTTCTTATCTTTCCAATAAAAATGAGCAAAATCATCATTTTCGCCATTTTTTTGTCATTTAATTGACGCGGTTAAATAAAACATAAGCATTAAAGTAAGAAGTCGTCCTGGAAGACTGGATTTGGTAAATATTGCTTAAATAATTTTTATTTCAAAAATATTCACTTGATCCCTAGACACTTTTGATGTGTGTAGTTGTCTTAAAGTATGTTGAAAGCTAAGGTACGTTGTTTGGTTCTAAAACATTAATTCTCTACCATTTTGAGTGTGCTACGATTATCATTAAAAATCTATCTATAAGATCTCCATAGAAGAATGCCGTTTTAATGCATTCGTTGATTATAATAACCTTTGGGCTTGCAGGTAATCGTTCAGCCACCGAGGTCGCTTTTGCTGTGCACAAATTAGAAAGATATTTGCTGTGTAAAATAACTCACATAGGCATGCCTATGAATGCGGTTCCTGTGCGTAAGCGACGTTGTTAATCTTGAGCTGTGAAACCTTAGGAGGTCTATCCATACTCGTTCCAGATCTACTCTGCGAGGCCACCGGCACAGGTTTGCTGTCTCCGATGTGAATGTCGACGAGGCACCTGAGAACACGAGACATATCTCTGAAAACACAAAAAGAAACAAAACAAACAAAGTACAGACCAATAACTTGAAATTGCAGAAGTCCCACGCCAACAAGCTGGTCGGTGATTGTTTCTGCAACAAATAATAAAAGTTTTATTAGAAAATGTCAGTAAATTTTCCCATCGCAAAGCGAAAAGAAAAACTCAGAATTCTAGAAAAGAAAATTAACGATCTAATTTTTTTTATGTCGATTCGGACTATCATCCTTTCTGCATCGTGATTATGGTCTCAAAATTAGATTTTTTTAATGTAAAATGTATAAAGGTTTAACTACTAAAAAAACTTATTATAACAATAAATTTAAAACGTCAATTTATTATGCATTTTAAATAATTTACATAATTTCATTCCAACAGTTGCTGATTCTTTATTAAATAGTTAGACATATTTAATTTTTAATCTGTTTTTTGTGTCAAACGCCATGGGCCTCGTGTCGTCCAATTCAATAAGACCTCCGTACCCAGTACGTAACTTTGATATTTAGGTTCTGAATAAAATGGATGATGAGGATGATCTTCTATGGTCGGCTCAAATCATGGACGTACTAAACAATAAGCTCTATGGCTCAAATACTAGAGTGTTTCCGTAGCGAAAACTTCATGCGCGAGGTCGGAATACGGGCGCCCGCTCCAAGTGAACATGTACTGCTGCATGACAGAAGAAGTCAAAGAACAGAAAAGAATCAACCAAGAGATAGAACGGAAATTACCGCTACTGAAACGACTGAGACGGCAAGCAGTCACATCGCTCCTGCTCGGTGAGATATTTGTGAAATATCTTTTTTATAAAAGAACAGCTTCAGTAAATAATTTCCTATAAGTACCACAGCCCAGTGAGACAAAATTAGTTCCTAAAATGTGTTTGAACAAATGAGGATTTTATTGTTTGTCCCATTATTCCTTGATCATTATTTTAAAGCTTGGTAAAGGAACACACACACCCAGTGGTTAATTTATAATACCTCAGTACTCAATACTCAATATATTTATTGCATTCATATGGTATACATGTCATAAATTTAAAATAATGCTACACATATGAGTCCTTTATTAGGGATAACAATAACAGAAGATGTAGACCGAGGTTTCAATTATTAATTAAAATTGTTATTTATCAAATAATAATATAAAAAAAAATTCATATAATAATAAAGAAATATGTCCTATTATGACTAGAATTATGTCACTTGAAAGTTTGAATTTAATTAGATAACTTTATAGTATATAATTAACATTTATTTATTATTCAAATTTGTTATAATATTATTATTTTTATTTGTCATCAAAGTATTCATTTAAATTGTAATAGCATTTGTTAATAAGATGTAATTTTAATTTATTTAGAAACAGTGAATACTTTTTCTTGTTTTTAATAATGGGCGGGAACTCATTGAATATCCTCACCGACATCGAGCGGGGACTTGAGCTGTGTATGTGTAGCCGAGATTGTGGGAGATCTATTCATCGCAGATCTATTGCATGGTCTAAAAGTGCGTCGTTGAGGCAGGTGTTAGTGTAAAAGTCAGGGTGTTGTTTAATAAATTTTCAAATTTCTAAAATATTATATATAAATTAAATTTTTATTGAATTGATATTCAATTATTTTTTGTGAAATTACTCCACTAGTTTGTTATAATTATTAATACAAAGATCGAACACTCAGAAAAAGTTCCTTTGATCCGGTCGGATTCGAACCGACGTCTTCTTGCATACCGTGCGAGACGCTATACCAACTAAGCCACGAAACGAAACAACGGACCTCACGAATTCTTCTATGTGCTTGCGTCGTGTCTTTGTACTTGGTCTTTCAACGCCTTTTTAGTCGTAGCGCCATCTATGAGAAATCTATTGCAGATTTATCACCCAGTTAGTACCTTTACAGCTACCTGTCCTGGCGAGAGATGTCGCTATTCACTGTATTAATTAAATTTTTATCGAATTGATATTCAATTATTTTTTGTGAAATTACTCCACTATATATATAATATATATATATATATATAGTGGAGTAATTTCAATTTAGATATAGCGTCTGGCACGGTATGCAAGAAGACGTCGGTTCGAATCCGACCGGATCGAAGGAATTTTTTCTGAGTGTTCGATCTTTGTATTAATAATTATATTATATATATTCACAAACAAACTTCAACACAAACAACACAAAGTCAAAATTTTATATTGTTTAAAGTGCGGTCTGCAGCTATCCGTACTACTCAAATTGCCAAGAAATTACCTCAATAGGTGTAGAAAATTTCAAATGCAATAGGGTTATGTCAAGTTGTTTATTGTATCACTCATTTACAATTACACTTTACGCATTGCACTATAAATTCTATCTGATTGCAATACATACCATAATCTAAGGTTATGTTCGTCAGCCAGTGTAGGGTAGGCACTACTGTATAACATCATTAATATAGACTCCTTAAGTTACATGCTACTACTTTGCAGTAGCAGGAGCTCCTTAACTAACTCCTTAATTAACTGCATGAAAAAATATTCAACACAAGGGCAGCTATTTTGCACGATTTAACCTTCACTGGGTTCATGGAGTAGCAAATTAATTTACTTCAATTTTTATTAACATGGACTTCCGCAAAGTAATGCCGGAATCCATTAATTACTTAAAGATGGAGCTCCTTGTGAATGAGTTCGTCCAGGGAAGTAACCTAAACCTATTTCTGCCGCCAAGCAGTAATGTTTTCCAGTTATGAAGGATAAAGACGCTGGTGATAATTACAGGCACATGGAACTTGTCAACTTATGTTTAAACAATAATGTTATTTTCATATTATATTCTTCAAATGAAATCTTTTTGGTTCTTCTCTGTAGCTTATTATGAATTTATGAAAACACCAATGAATTGTTTGTTCATAGGCACTAGCGAGTCGGGAAAATCGACACTTATTAAGCAAATAAGAATCATACATGGATGGGGTTACAGTGACGATGACAAGCGCAGCTTCATTAAGCTCGTCTACCAGAACATCTTTATGGCGATGCAGAGTATGATACACGCCATGGATCTACTCAATATACAATATGAATATCCATTCAATATAGTAAGTGTATTTTTCTATTTGACAAGAAAAAGATCTTACACCTAATATAATGTTGAAAATATGTTACTTACAACAATGATAGAATATCAAAAACGTCAATGGTATCACAGATAAGTTGATGTTTTCTTATCATTCTTTACTTGAATGTAACATAAGTTCTCATCCGATACATGTCATATATAAATAATAATATTGTCCAGTTCGACTGTAACCAGGTTTTTTTAATTTTTTTTTAATCTGTAACCAGGTGTTACAGATTAAAAAATATAGTTTCTTTTTCCGACGATATCCTGTTGTCTTTTCATACCTTGTTTGTCACTCTAGAAGTCTCACAAGTAGTTTCTAGTACTGGGAATTAATAATCTATAGCAGAGTGTTTATACTAAACTATTCAATAAATAGTAGTAGTTCATTTAGTGAATTTAAAATATTTTTATTTCATTGGTATACAATTGATATATTAATGTCATGAATTCCAGGAAAAAGCGAAGTTGATATCCTCAGTTGACTTTGAAAGTGTTACAACATTGGAGAGCCGGTATATAGAAGCGATCAAGGCGCTATGGAGTGACTCCGGCATACAGGAGTGCTACGATCGCAGGCGGGAGTACCAGCTTACCGACTCGGCTAAATAGTAAGACGTTTAACACACTGCATCGCGCCCCGCAACGTAGTGCGGAGCTGCGTTTTTTAACGTTGTACTGAAGTACCTCAATTTATATAACGAAAAACGCGCCATCCAACAAACTAACAACGCTTCTCCGCGCGGGATCGCAGCGCACGCGGTTTTACCACGCCCCTGCGGCGAACCGCAGGGTGTGGCACACTGCGCTCCGCTCTACCGCGCTGATTTGTAATCAATTTGTCTATTCCAGTAATTGTCGTTCGGATTTTCTCTAACAAATAATCAAAGGATTCAGTTGAGTCGACATCCATGTGTAGTTGAAAAATAAATCTTCATATTTTCTTAAATCTTTGTAATGAAGTTAAAATGATCCATTTATCGATCTGATTCGTAAAAAGGGAGGTGTCCAATATCTTCGATGTCTTTTTATTTGAGTAAACAAAAACCAAATAAACAGTATAACTGCAGTGCCCTGAATGAGTTCTGTATTTATTAATACAAAGATCGAACACTCTGAAAAAATTCCCTCGAACCGGCCGGAGGAAGAAAAAATCGATTGAAGGATTTTTTTTTTCTGAGTGTTCCATCTTTGTATTAATAATTATAACAAACTATTCAATAAATATTTTAAGTTCTGTATTGTTAATCATAGAAGGATCTCAGCTACATGTACAATAACTACTGCGATCAACTACGAAGTGAGTAATTTAAGTGGCGCGGGGCGCTAGACCGCTGGCCCTGCGCAGATTGAACCGCGCGTTGACGCAGATCTGCGTTTCCGCGCGCGTGATTCCGCGTCTCGCGCACCGTCGCGTGGCGCGGTGCTGTGTGTTAACCGTCTTAGTTTTGCAATGTTGCAATGCCATCGACAATATTTGAAGCCTCCAACCCGTATTAGGCCAACGTGTTGGGCCTTAACCCTCTTTCCCCATGCCCAGCAGTAGAATCTAATACTTCAGAAACTTTTACGAGTGTGGGCACAATAAGTTTTGTCGCAATGGGATGAATAATAATGAAATGCATATTAATGAGACAAACGTTATAGTTATATTCATATTTTTAGAGTATGTTATTATTATAATTTTTCTCTTTTTTCTCTTTCTAAAACCTTTGTATAAATTTATTCATTTTAAGCATTTAATCATTTTTTTTTTTCTGGAGGTGGAGGCCTGGTGATCTAAATCACAGGGAATCCTAGTTTACGCTCCAGCCTCTACGAATTGTCTTCTGTATTTAATTATTGTGTTCACTCAATGTAAGTTTAGTGCAGAATTTTGTAGAGGAAATAAATAATTTACTTACTTAAAAAAAAAAAAAAAAAATATACATGTGCGATTCATTTTTATATACAGTGTTTTTTTTAAATGGGAGTGTGGGGAAATCTGAAACCATAGAAGATAAGGGAACAGTCTTAGGAACCATTACGTTTTTTTTTTTGTGAAAACAATGTTGGCATAGTCATTTTTTGATCAATCGTGAGTTGTTCATAAAAAATTATTTCGTCTCATGCATTGACTTACAATTATATGGACGTCGGGTCCGCGCTCAAAAGTATCCGAACTTATAGGGCGTTAAAATCGTATACAGAGCGTCATTCACGCTTTAGTCTTCGTTTGTTCGACTGACAGCGAAGCACGCAAAGTTAGACAGTACTGCGATGACATTACAATTTAAATTCAACGTTTTAGCTTTTTCATATTCCTTTACATGTCACTACGTTTAAATAAGTTGGCTTGGGACATTTTTTTCGTGGTTTTTGTATTAGACCCGTCGTCCATTTATTTGTAAGTCAATGGTCCCATACAATGAAATGGTCATGTCAGTCATGAAACTTGAGTTGATTAGCACAAAAATAAATTGTTCTATTCATTTGCATGGACAGCTTACACTTGCCTAAAAAATTGACTATGATGCCAAAATTGTTTTCACAAAAAAAAGACTTCATGGTACCTGAGACAGTTTCCTTGTATGTTCTATGGTTTCGGATTTCCCCATATTGTCCCATTAAAAAAAGAAACTGTATATTTATATAGAATGTGTAGTTGTCTCTGGTGAAACCTGCAGGCCATAATAATAATTGTCCCAATAATACATTATTTTACCTCAGATTTAGCTGGTAATTAATTATTTAATTAATAACGCACGCACACACTTAACATAGCATTAGGGAAACCCTGTGTCGCGGGTGCCATGGACATACACAAAGACAACCACAAATTACAACCAAACTCACGAGAGAAATAAACGTAGGCCATACAAATATTTCTCTCGGCCCGGGAATCGAACCTGGAACCTCTGCGTGGCAGTCCGGCATGATAACCGTTCGGCCACAGAGGCAGTAATTGTAATGTTGTGTATTAAAAAGACACAAGTATCTATTTAGGTAATACTACAACATGTGTAGGTCCTGTCTGCTTGTCTGATGCATGATATACTTTTGGTCTTGTTTTGTATATAATTTCTTTTAGTGCCTGTTCAAAGAATTCACCGTGTCGTTCAATCCATTTATTGGCAACTGCAAATTCATAACTTTCATTCGCGATGTTATTGTGGATAGTATTAGTGGGTGTACTTAGTAGTACCAAGTACATAAAATATATTTCAGCTATTTGAACGATTTGGAAAGAATCGCCAATCCATACTACCTTCCCAACGTGCAGGATATTCTGCGTGCCCGGAGACCGACCACTGGTGTCCTTGAGTACTCTTTCGAAGAACAATATATACGTTATAGGTAAATGTACACACGCCAGCACATCAAGCTACACATTGACGTATCTTGTTCCGTTGTACTGGAGGCGATTTTCGAACAAAAATGTGTAGTCTGATGTGCCATTGTCCGCACATACGAAGCTTCTTATATTTAGCTAATGTTATTGAGAGTTAACTGTGACAACAAAGTCACTGAACACTCAATATATAAAAAAAAAAATATCTATCGTCAATCATCTTGAGTCGCGTGCAATAATTTACAACTAGGTATTTAGATGATATAAACCTGATCTCGGAGCACAACTACCTGACCACTCTGCAAGATAGAGAGTCGCCAGTCCGAGCGGAAGCGAAAGTGTGTACAGAAATGTGAGATGTCCTGTCGACCGATTTCTTTTCATTTTTATTCACAACATCCGAATCGAATGTCAAACTGTCGTATTCGAAACCGAACCAAAATGACGTCACATCCGTACGATTACTCGAACTTCTCGACCGGCAAAGGCTACAAACGTTATTCAGAACAAAGTCATCGAATGAAAGTTATCGATCGTCCTGTTGTGTACAAAGCAAGAAAGTAAATCTGGAAATCTTTTATTATTTTATATAAAGTCTGGGTTTTGTTCAATTTTATTAATTTATTTTAATGCAAGACTCCTTTATTTTAATGCACTCCTATATTTTAGACCTTTGAAGTCTAAGGGTCGTATTCCAGAACTCTACTCAATGCTCAAGTCAGGATTTGAGCAGACTTGAGTATGATTTCAAGCACTGGAAATACGACTCTAATGGCAAGGACTTGAGTATGATTTTCAGTGCTCACTGCAATACTCAAGTCCTGATTTGAGTATTGAGTAGAGTTCTGGAATACGACCCTTAAAAATGTATATAAAAGGATTTTCATTTTTCTTATAATCTATTACACCGACTAACTCCGTAAACGCTATTGGATAACGATATCGTATTCGAATCTGGGGGACTCTCGATCTTCGTCCGACATCCGTACGAAACAGTTACTATCAAATAAGTAATATTCGACAAAATTAAAAGACAAGTATCCAGTATGAAGCTTCATTCGCATCACGCGTCTTTTCATTTAGTCAAGTATTGCTTATTTGGCAGTAATTGTTTCGGACGGATGTCGGACGGAGATCGAGAGTAGACCCCCTGAATCGAACGTTTAAGTCGGAATATTCTGAATAGCTCGGAAAGCGCCCTTCGATTCGAGAACGACATCCAATCGAACGATTCGGTTAAAATGTCGAAGAGTTGAACGAAATCTTACGATATCAAATCGATTCGATTATCGTAAAGTTCTGAATCGACTTGCTGGTTCGAGATGGGTATGCGCCATAGATGGGTGAGACCAGCGTAGGATCCTGGATCCTGGTTGATGAAAAATGTATTGATTTTTTTATTCATTGTTTTAATTTCCTACAAATCATCGTTATGTACTGGTAAAAACAATTATTTCACAAAATATCGATTTTGAAATAAATGCAATTGAAATTTCAACGACGATTTTTTCTTGGACATACCATTGTCATCACACGCTAACGTAGGATGACCATGTTTTGTAACGTGATTCCACATTTTATGTGTTACCGAAATTGTAAAATGCAAACATTTTACAATTTTGTCGCGTTATCAACCTAAACGAAGTCATTATTCGTGAAAATAAATAAATGCGCCGGTGTGTATAGTATTGGATGAAATGGATTTCAGCTATTTATGTTCGAAATTACTGACTACTTGCCGAATATTCTGCGCGACCTACAGTGTACCAATCAGGCATAGGCGTTCTTGAGAAAGATTTTGATCTCGACGGGATAATATTTAGGTACATTTCTGGCCCTGCGCGTGTAGCGACAAAGCTAGAACTATAGTATACTATAACTATAAGACAAGTATGGTAAATCCATACAAACGTAACAGCGCGGCTTGCATGTGTGTGCGCCCACCATACGCCGTGTACGAACGTGCACATTCGCATAATCTTACGATGAAGCTGTAGCAATAGAGCTCCTTGTGAAAGATTTCGTCCAGGGAAGTATTGCCACCTTACCTATTTCTGCCGCCAAGCAATAATGTGACTCCTGAGTGGCACTGCAACTGTTAAGAAAAAGCGTGTCGCTTACCATCAGGCGCACGATTTGTTCGTCTGGTCACTTGGTATTATAAAAAATGCACTTGCGTTGCATAACACTGGTCGTCCAAACGCGCCTTTCATTATTATGTGAATGTGTACACGGTGCCCGGTAGTCACGCACACACACAAGCCGCCCTGTTACTATGTACGGAGTTACCATATCTTATTTTACTATAACTTTTTACTGTTACTATTATTTATTATTACTATGTTTTTTTTTGCGTACGTACAGTTTAATTTAGTGACTTTGTTTTACAGTTTTTGTTAATTCTCCCCTGTTAAATTGCTTAAGTTTTTAGTAGCCTGTATTTTCAATTTCTATTTCTTCTTTTTACCTCTTTTTTATCTATTTTCGATTAATGATACTATTTAAAAAAATGTTAACAGACTCGTTGACGTCGGGGGCCAAAGATCGGAGCGAAGGAAGTGGATCCACTGTTTTGAAAATGTCGAAACTATAATATTTTTAGCAGCTCTTAGTGAATATGATCATATTATATTCGGATCAGAATATAAGGTAAGTAACTATTATTACTTGTATTTATTACTGAAACAAGTTCAGCCATTAATTGTGTAATAATAACGAATTTTTTGTCGATTGTCGAATATGTGGTCGAATAGTATCGATTATGGAATATTTGTCGACAACAATCACTAGCTGTTTTGTGAACCACAAATTAGAACGATTGTGAATTAGCAACCCTTATATGCTTAAACTGTAATGTTACTCCGTCTTGGAAAAAAGACATAAAATAGTTGAAACTAGACCTTAAGGTGCCTACAGATGTGCTCGACTTTTTGACAATCGACACGTGTCGATCTACAAAAATACGTAATCGATCGTTTGTTTCTTGCACTTAAATAAATATTTACAGACTTTATCTGATCACACATGTTGCTCGACAAAAATACAACGTTGGTCGTGTACTGCTTACCAATTTCCTTTTTTTTGATCACCCGTGTCAATCGTCAAAAAGTTGAACAAATCCTGTCAGGACTCACCTTTACCATTTTTAAAACGAGTCTATTAATTTATTAACAAGAGCTGGCTTACGATCTGTAGTGAGTGCTGAACCGAAAATTGTTACGCTGCGTTGAAAAAATTGTTTCATGCCAAATATGACGGGACGATACAAACAAAAAACAAAAAAAGAAAACAAAAGTTTTATAATTTCTCCAGGAAAAACAAAAAAGCCATATTACAATGATAATGAAAGACAATGTGTCGTTATTTTGTTTGATGAAAACAATATGTTTTATATAAATTCCAGAACCAAATGGAAAAATCAAAGGCCTTGTTCAAGACGATCTTAAGATACCCGTGGTTCACGCGCACATCCATGATTCTTTTCCTCAACAAGAAGGACTTGTTCGATGAAAAAATCATGTACTCGCATCTCGCCGACTATTTTCCTGAATACGACGGTATGTCTTCTATCTATTTTACTATTTCATATTTACCTTCATTAGCATCTCTGGCGCCTCATCAGCTACGTCTACTCCCCATACTTAAAAATTTGTGTAAAATGTAGAATTGGTAGACTTAATAATTTTTTAAATAAATGAATTGAGTGTTCTGCAATTTGGGTACCAATTAGTGGGGAGCACGTTGCGGATCGAACGATATGACTTATCAAAAATAATCATAATAAATAAGTTTTTATTCATGGAACTTAAACGTTACAAAGTATAAAAAGTGCATAATAAAAGTGCAGCCATTATCAGAATCTATGAATGCTGGCACTTAAAAAAAAAAAGAAAACTTATGCCTTAAATACCACCAACCTTCCAGTGTCACAGGTATATAATCCAATTTATTTTATTCGGACAAGTTATAATTTGTAAGCCGTTTGAAACTCGTACGCTAAGTAAAAGTTAAGTAACCCTGTAGCGAGACCATGACTGTGGGTCTATTTAGTCCGCATTCTCATCCGAATCCTCTCGCTAAAGCACTGGTTGGTAGTAACATCAGGAGACTACAATGCATGTGTTTGATGACTAAGACACGTTGAAGCGGTGGTTTCGTCGCTCTCAACCGCCAAACATCACCCAAAAATTTACTTATAATCTGGCGATTTACTGTACATTTTTAAATAAAAAAAATGAAACACTCTAAGTGTTGTATTCTAGAACTCTACTCAATGCTCAAGTCAGGATTGCACTGAAAACACAAGCACTGGAAATACGACCCTAATGGCAGGGACTTGAGTATGATTTCGAGTGCTTTAAACCATACTCAAATCCTGACTTGAGCATTGAGTAGAGTTCTAGAATACGACCCATAGATTTCTCACAGATGGCACTACGACAAAAAGTTGTTAAAAACCAAAACAAACATCTGCAACAGGCATATAGAAAATTTCGTGAGGTCCGTTGGTTCGTTCCGTGGCTTAGTCGACATAGCGTCTGGTACGGTTTGCTTGGAGACGTTGGTTCGAATCTAACCGGATTGAAGTGAATTTTTTCTAAGTTTTCAATCTTTGTTTAATAATTATAAAAAAAAATCAGGTCCGCAGCGCGACGCAATCACGGCGCGAGAATTCATCCTGCAAATGTTCCTTGACCTCAACCCCGACCCAGAGAAAATCATATATTCTCACTTTACCTGTGCGACAGGTAAGGACTTTTATTTACATTTTTCATTCGGTACTAAAAGGTACAATAACACTAAATGATCTTTCAGTGTCGAAATATTTATTTGTTGCATTCTATAGAATGTGCAAATATTTATGGCGTAATTGTTTTGTGGTTTGATGCATAACTTTTAGTTTATTTAGTATCCCTTAATATTGAAATAAGCGTTAACACCTTAATTGCCTCCTTGGAGGAAACGATTGCTGGGATGGACAGTCCACCCAGCAATGAAGCAATGAAGCAGCAAATTCGGTTACGGCTATGGATACAAACCAGGCGGGTCCTTCGGATCCCCTGGTGTCGGAATCCAGCGCTCAGCCGCGCATTCGACTGAGCGGGTCTCGCCGGAAGAGACTACAGGGCCTGATGAAAACAGGTATGAGCTACGCAGAAGCTCTGCCTCTATATGAATAGCCCTGGAGTGAACTTCCGGTGCCTAAAACATCTCCAACACCGAAAGCGCAAAAGCGTGGACGGTCAGAGGAGGTGTCGCCACAGGAACATGTAAGGAAGGCTCCCAAGACCATAGCGTCAGCTGAAAGCAGGAACAGACCAACTTTCAGTGAAATGGCGGGCTCCCTGCGCGTGGGTATCCGGAATTCGAAATCCATGTCAGAGGAGCAAATGGAGCTGGTGGAGCTGTTTCTGGTCCGCACCATAGCGAGCACAACAGCGCATGGCGAGGGACCAAAGTTCCTGGGCCTCTCTCACAAGCCAGGCTGGATTCTTGTTACCTGCAAGAACCAAGCAAGTGCAGACTGGCTTGTGGGAAAGATCGGCAATTTGAAGCCGTGGTCGGGAGCCCAGCTGTCCTTGATTAAGGAAAGCAAGCTTCCGAAGCCCACCACCGCCACCACTTACATTCCCAAGAAGGGATGTGAGTCGGTGCAGATGGCCATCTGCCTGCCCAAAATAGAGGTCTTCGCACTGAGGTATGGAAGATTCTTCACGCAAGGGAAGATGCGTACGAGTGGGTAGTCGCGTTCGCTCTGACCCGTCTGTGGAGAATCTCCGTGCCTCAAATTGCCGGGCACACCTTGGTTTTTATACAGGTCACGTTTAAGATCAAGGGGTATCCGGAAAGCACTCTCAGCGGCGGCACTGCGCGGGGTGCCTCGGTCTCGAAACCAGGGTCGGTTACTACTCCGCTTGAGGAATTGGGGCCGGGAACCGCAGCGCAGATGCCCCGTCTTCGACTCGGGGTGCATCGCCCCAGAAGAATCGCGGATGGGAGGCGGGGCACACTCGGACAGCACCCGCTGTCCCGGGAGTCCAAACAGCGCAGCCAACAACAAGTGCCAGTACTGGGGCGGCTCGGTCAAAAATTGCCACAGTAATGGCACTAAATGACGGTCTGGGGGGTACACGACCGTGGTTTTCAGCACCGAACCCACGTAGACGAAGTACGGCACGTGGAGGAGTGCAAGGGCGTGGGGCTGCCAACCCGCGAGGCTCACGAGGACGGCCTCGTCCTCCTCGTAGCAGTCGGGGGCAGCAACGCGGCCGGGGTTTTAATCTCCGCTAGATGGCGCCCTCGGGGGGAAAGGGTGAGGGTTCTCCAAGCAAATCTCCACCATGCCGTGGCCATGTAAACCAACTTTTGTCACTAGGTCAAGACAAAAAATTCTGGACATTAGTTTCTCTACGGCTAGAGTAGCCGGACTTATAACCGTCTGGCATGTTAGTGATGAGACGTCAATGTGGGATCATAAACATATAAGATTTGATCTGGGAGCAGGAGATGTTTGTTTGCTTGTTGACATTTAGGAATCCAAGGGACGCGGCCTGAGACGTCTATAGAGACAGACTAGGGCAGTATCTATAAGGGTTTCCTAAATCGATCAAAACCACTTAGAGTCTAGAGTTAGCTGTTGAGGTCACTACTGGGGGCATTATTAGCGCGTTTGAGAAAAGCTGCGCACCAAAAATTCGGATCTCCAATAGGAAGGTTCCCTGGTGGAATGCCAAACTGAGAAAGCTAAGAGAGAAAACTCGGAGACTCTCCAATAGGGCCAAGCTGACAAAGGAATGGGAGACCTACAGGAAGGCCCTAACCAATTATAACAAATATAAGAAGATAAGGAAGGCTAAGCGAGCATCGTGGTTTTGTAGTGCTCCTCAAAATGCACGTCTACACAGAGTGCTTGCTAAAGCCAACTCCCATCAACCAAGACTGTTAAAAAAGCCTGATGGGACCTACTCGACTTCTACGACAGAAATCCTTGAGCTTCTAATGTCAACCCACTTTCCGGGGGCCTTGTGCGACTCGCTTACTTACCCAGTAATTACTGTACATACACCTCGCAACGAGGACTGGAACATTATAAGACCTCGAAAAGGGGCTTGGGCTATTAGCTCGTTTAAATCGTACAAATCCCCAGCTGAGGACAGTATTACTCCCATCTTACTGCAGCAGAGTATAAGTGTACTCTTGCCATACCTGGTCAAAATATATATATATATAACCTCATTTTTGCTCAAAGCAATGGAGAAGGTACTTGACATTCACATTAAGGCTTCGTCCTTAATATTTAGACCTATCCATCACACTCAACACGCCTATCAAAGTGGAAAATCCACAGAGACAGCTCTGCTCCACGTTATGGACAGGGCTGAAAGAGCGTTTGAGGACAAACAAATAGCACCATGTGCCTTTCTAGACATAGAAGGTGCTTTTGACAAGACGCCCATTCGTACTCTGGTAAAGGGACTAACCTGCAAAGGTGTAGACACTTCTACTACGAGATGGGTGCAAAATATGCTCTTAAGCCGCAGAGCCAGTATCTCGTTACACGGGGACCGGCTTGTGGCCTCCACAGTAAGGGGTCGCCTGCGAGGGGGGTAATTTCTCATCTCCTTTGGACTCTTGCTGTGGATCAGCTCCTGTATAAGTTAGCCGAACTGAACATTGACGCCCTGGGATAGACGGGTGACCTAGTGATCACAGTTCGAGGGCACTGCCAAAGTACTATGTCATCACTTATGCAAGGGGCTCTTGACACCATTTCCGCGTGGTGTCCTGATAACGAATTATCTATTAATGCGGAAAAGACAACTATTGTTCCTTTCACTAGGAAGCGGAAACTAGACAAGCTAGTGGAACCGATCCTTGGTAACAGGCCTGTGAGTTTTTCCGCAGAAGTTAAATATTTAGGGGTAACCCTAGATCAAACCCTCAGGTGGAACTGTCATATAGCTAACACGGTCAACAAGGCCAAGATGGCCTTAGGTATCTGTAGTCGTATAGCAGGACAGCGTTGGGGCCTTAAACCAAAGATGACTCTCTGGTTATACAAGGCAATTGTGAGGCCCATAGTAACATATGCGTCTGTTGTTTGAAGTGGCAAAGTCAGTCAAACAACTACTATTGTCACATTGGGCAGTCTAAAGCGTGTCGCGTGTCTGCTAACAACGGAAGCCATGTCCACTACACCTGGGGCGGCCCAGATTCAGCAATGCATTTAGCATTACTGAATCTGACTCCCCTGCATATATTCATCACCCAGAGGACATAAAGACTGTCGGAGTCAGGAAAGTCCTTCAGTTCCTTAATGCTGTTGGTCCTGGCTCCGAGCTGTGATTAGTGGTGATCACAATAGATCATTTAATGGTCACAGTGATGAGGGGCTATGGTATGTTACGAGTTTTTCTCTCTCAATATTATACTTTCAGTAGTAAGAACCGATTTTTATTATCTCTTATGGCAAGTTCCGTATAGTGGCGAACTAGGGGATGAATCCGGGTTTGCGCAATTCCGGTAATCGATTTCAATAAAACTGGGCAAATAGATGTAATTCAACGTACTTTTGAGGTCGGTTTTTTTAGTACTCTGTACTGAGATTATGCTGGCACAATTAGTAACCTAAAAATTGCAGCGCTTCTACAAGCGTCTAATTTGAATGCGCCCTTAGACCCTTCTGTAACATTCTACATAATGCACGAGAAAGATGAAGTAAATATTTAATAAATGACAAAATGGTGGTCACAACAATTTGCAGTATGTCTGCTAAGATAGATTTTAAATTATATTTTTTTGCGTTGCTAATAATGTGAATATTTCGAAGGCTTTCTTAGAATAGCGGCCTATGTCAGTAACAACTCGCTGCCTTTATACAATAACGCAGTAGGTATTGCAAAATACCATGATCTTGAACCAAGAATATATACAGCGCAAGCGAAACTTTATCGTGCATAAAGCACCCATCTTTTGATGTAAGAAAATGGGTGTTTTGTTCACGATAAAGTTTTTAACCGACTTCATAAAATATTTTTATATTATATATTATATTTCATAATTTTCTTTTCTTTGTGTATATGTTACGCGATTATTATTTGTAAACCGATTTTGATGATTCTTTTTTGTTGGAAAAAGGGTATCTCAGTATTGGTCCCATGTCAATTGAAAGAAAATATTCCACCTCTAAATGTGGCAAACTAAGGGCTGAATCCGGTTTCGCGCACTTTGCGATAACCGATTGTTAACTTTTCAGTTTCAGTTTGTATGTACATATAAGCGAAGTTTGAAGTAACTGTATTGCTTGTAACTGTATTCTTGTTATAATAAGTTTTTATCGGCAACGACGTGACCTTAGCAATTAGTTTGAATTAAGGAAATGATTATTGTCGCAAGTGACTTGCCGACACTCACAGTGATAATTTCATTTGCAGATACTGAAAACATCCGATTCGTGTTCGCCGCAATCAAAGATGCAATCCTAAGTGCCAGCACGAGGGAGTACATTGTGGAATAAGCAACTACGTGATCCGTGACATAAAGAACAATGGCGACCTCCCATATAAAGTTTTGTTGACATTATTTGTATGCGTCTATTTATGAAAAGTATGTGAAAATATAGAGTTTAAATTCCTGAACAAATTTAGTTTTGAATTTACTATTCTGAGAAGTGTGATATTAAAAATATTTTGAAGTTGTGGAGGTTATTTATATAATTGAATAAAATATATTCGGTGTGTTATTATGTGAAAATAAACTACAGAAGCCTTAAACATTAGTTAATACAAGCTGAAAAATTACGTGGGTTTGTGCCGTGACGAAAGTTCAGAGGAAATTATATTTTTATGAAACATGCCATCTGTCCCTGATATCGGGAACTTTTTGTCAGTTTTACACACTCCATATCGCACTGTTAATTTGTATTAAATGTAAGTCCACTTTTTTAGTTAATACACTGTTGTTAGTGTATTAACTCAAAAAGTGGACTTCCTCGGAATCGATGAAAAACGAATTACTTCCCGCAAAAAGTCAATAAAACTTATTATGTCTATTATAGTTTATTACTCAATACACCTAAACAATTTCACAAATATATTTAAAAATGAAATGGAAAAATAATTTAACATTTTTGAATACGGATTATTTTGGCCAGAACTAGCTCACATAAAGTTACTAGCTCACACACACTTCATGTGACATTTTGAGTTAAGGATATCTTTTGATTATTTCTTACAATATTCTAACGAAGGTTTTTTTGACCTGTAGAGAATCAAATTTTACGTTCAGTTATGATATAATATTAAATTTCACATATTTAGAGTTATATCACTATTGTAATAGCAGTGCGATATATTGGAGAAGGAATTATCTACTTTATTTTTTTGTAATAAAGTAGTTGAATCTCTTATTGCAAATCGGTCGAATCAGTATATATGATATTACGTGAACTAACTTAATGTGGACCATACGTAGGTATGTTGAAAATCTGTTTTTGGCAGTTAGATGTCACTCAACGTAAAGAAACTAAGAAACTGACAGTTATAGATATCAGTCCGGTTACATAGGTACTAATTAGTAATTTGAATTTCATTTAAAGTAACGGCTTGCTATGATGGCCATTTTCACATTTGCCCTCTCATCAAGTTTCGTATTAATTCATAACTCCGTTGAAGGAGCTAATTGCTGTACATTGTTGTCAATAATGACGTACAGTAAAACTTATGGAATGTATACATTGACTGGAATGTACACATCGACTCAGGTCAACGAATGTATAATTATACGACACTACTCGGCATTTGTTTTCCGAAATTCGAAATTTTTTTATATGAAATCTTTCTAAAAATGAGATCGTCACTTATGGGATCGCTGGCCACGTTTTTATTTTCGTTTTTTTTTAAACTTTTTTTCGGCTACTTCCGGCAATAATAGCTAGAAATCTAAACACTTATAGACGCGATTCGCATTTGATGATATTTTTTTTCGATAACGAATTGAGGTTTCATCTCACTATTGTAATCTGTCAAAACGGCCATCATAGCGTACTTAAAATATGATTCTAATTCCAGACGTAGACATAGCCTTTAGTATAATTTGAAATATCTAATGAACTTATTGAAATTTATAATTATGGCGTTTGAAGACGCTAAAGAATTTTACTTTTAACAATAATTTCGCCGAAGTTCTCTGTGATTGTGTACAAACACATATAGATGCTACAGATTTGCTCTATTTTTGACGATCGTTATTGTCGCTTGATAAGGTGTGTGATGACGATGATCTGTTAGCAATCGACAAATATCAAGATTAAAATTTAACAAATGTATAGGCACCTACGCTGGATTTAAATTCCGTGGTGCTGATCTAAAAAAGTCGGATAAGATGCTTTTAGTCATTGTTTAAGAATATTTGTAAAGTTGATTACCGTAACAACTCGACGAAACGAGCGAGTAATTGATCCCCAAGACTAGGGGTCTGAAGTGTTACCAACGACAAAATGTTTTACACCCGACTGAAACTTGACCCGACTTGATCTTGAATTTTACAGTGTAGAGCAATGATCTTTTTGTGACAAAAGGTTGTGGGTACCGGAATTTAAAGAATCCATAATTTCATTTTATACTTAACGTCGTAAATTGATAATTTTTTAGGTGTAGGTACCTACCAGTATATTATAGTACCTATATGTACTATTTTAAATTGTAACATTGTAATATTTAATAAATGATTCTATTTTTTTAAGTACTTTGAAAAACAGAATTGTGAATTATATGTATGCTCTGGGTCAAACGCAAACACACTGTAGGTAACTGCGTATGTCTTGCACGGACGACCGCGAGTGTGTGTATGTGTGTGTATATAATATATCCAAGTAAAACGATATATATTATACGATACGATACTTGATAACGATATTTGATATCTTCCGCTATCATACATTGTAATTTATGTCGTAATGAACACTCCGCGTGTATTACATGGTCATCATATGCATTTTTTATTAATACACCTTTTCTACCAGCTCCGATAACCATTTATTACATAAAACGCTTAGGTACTCAAAAGAACAAGTACTGTAATGGATATGAATTATATCCACATCAGGGAATATTACACGGATTATTAATTTTTATATTTAGTATGACAAGAAAATATATATAAGAAGAGTTTTGCTAGGTGTTACACGTTATAATATAACTTTTATAAAAAAAAGCGATCTCAAATGTTCGTGGACACATATTTGCCAAGTTTTATTGAAATCGGTTACCGCAAAGTGCGCGAAATCTGATCCATCCTCTAGTTTGCCACCCTTAGAGGTGGAATATTTTCTTCAAATTTAAATGGGACCAATACTGAGGTACCTCCTTTCTAACAAGAAAAGAATCATCAAAATCGGTTCACACGTGTTCACACGGAGTTATCACGTAACATACATAAAAAAACGGTCTATTTAAGAACCTCCTCCATGTTTTGAAGTCGTTTAAAAATTCATAATGTTCATCATCATTTTTCAAATTCAATTCAAATTCATGTTCATCATTCATAATCTCTAACGTATAAGGTATTTTCATATCCTTTCACTTTGCTGTTAGCTGGGAGGTGTGCAAGCCAGTTTGTCGTAGCGCCTATTTATTTATAAGCGCCATGGATTCGTATCTTCCTTACGAATGGACTGAAATGCGTGTACTGGTGTGTTTATTACCTATTTAATTTTCAGTTGGGCGACAACTACACAAAATATTGCTAAAACTATATTAAAATAAGAGAATGACTGTTAGTATGTTAGTAGAATGCAAAGTGTTCAATTTCATGAACAAGGATGAACATCCAACTTAAGGATTGGGCTTATAGATGAAATGTCATTTCATTTCTTTGAAAACTATTGTGGCAAATCATTACTATGACAACTGCGCTCCGATTGGCCAGCCCGAGTTCGAAACGTGTGTCGTCAATTGTTTCACTCCAAATCGACGAGTTTAACTTGAGCTTTGCTATAATGGACTAAAAAATTGCAAAATTACATATTTAATTACCGATGAAATGTGAATTCCTTTGTTTTTTAATTAGATGTTTTGCTGTTTTCCCACACCACCAAACGGAACAGCCCCCATTGTTAGAGATATTATCTTTATTACAATAAATAGCATAAATACAGAATATTTTTGGAATGTGGTACGGAGACGTACACACAAGTCAGTTGTTGGCACTATATTATATTAGTTTTCTAGTGATTCCAGCGCAAACGAGAGTTGATATTTAAAAGTGATATAAGGCCCATTTGCCTGATGAGTTGCCAGGGATGAATGGCCCTTATTTCGTCTCTATTTCTGGTTATACACTTACTCGATGATTGTAGTCTAACGTTGCTTTACTTTTGCGTAAGAGTATGAGAAGGAAGATGTACGAAATGTAATGCATGTACGAAATGTTATAAATTATAATTTATCTATTTTTTGGTTGTGCGAGTGATTTTCTTTAACTGTGCTATTAAAATATAACGATATTTAACTCGAAAACAGAAAATTCTGTAAGTGAAGGTCTAGTAGAGTAACAAAAGTGGATTACATATATAAATTATTTTATAGACTTTCTATTCAATGCTATATCTATGTTCGGTGTGTGTCTTCCTGATTCCTATTTAGTGACAACAGCACTGGGTTTTAAGATTAATTGTAAAAAAAATACGCAGTAAGGGAAAAGCACCTTATAACGGATAGTTGCCTAATTTCGGATTGGACTATCTGTTTTTTTTTCTATAGTGCCATTTATTTTTTATTTCATGTTTTAATAGCCAACTATAAAGTGGCGCCACTGTAAAAAAATCAGCTGACTAGTTTAGAATATGGCAGAACCATGAGTTTCTTTTAGCTTTGTGAAATCTTAATTATCCGATAGATACCTAACATTGGATATCTGATATTAGGATACTTTTTTAAATGAGAGCTTTAAAGCTTTTCATATATGCAATTAATATATTTTTTTATGTTCTTTTAAACAATCTAAGTTGAAAACAGTTTTTTTAAAAGTTTAGCTTATAATTTTTTTGAAGAATGTTGAAGTTCCTTTCGGATCTCTAATAGATATAAGTTAATTTTTTTATGTTTAATTTCCTAATTACCCAATGAAAGATTGATTACAAGTCTGATTATTGCTAATAAATACAAATTAATAAATTGTTTGATTGAAATGCATTGATTTTTCCCATTTTTTTATAAAACGTATATTATTTACTAATAATAAACATAAACGTATAATATTTTAAGCTACAGCTTAAAATATTTAATTAGAATATAAAGAATTTGTATTGTTTCTAATAGATCTTAAAATAAAGACTAAGGTTAAATTTAAAGTTCTGAAGTGTTGATTTCTATTTTTTTTAATTTCCAAACAAAAGTATGCGATATTTGGTGCTTCTCCCCTATTATAAAAGTCCGCACCTTATTGTTAAAGGTTTAAATTCCAAATTTAGGAAAATTATATTTAATAACATATGAATCTGCATGTTTTTAACTTTCTAATGACATCGCGTGACTGCGACGTTGTTTACCTTTGGAGTGGTTTTTTGATAATAACAAGTGACGGGACGAACAAGTCATGCGCCTGGTGGTAAGCAACACGCCTATCCATAACAGTTTCAATGCCATTCAGAGCTTTAAATCGCAAAGATCTTAGGTGGCACTGCCACTGCGCCCGTCACCCTGAGACATAAGTTGACAAGTCCTATGTGCCTGTAATTTCACCAGCACCCTTGCCCTTCAAAACCGGAACACAGTAATGCTGACTGTTTGGCGGCAGAAATGGATATAAGGTAAACTTCCCTGCACGAAAATAATACAGTCCTGCGCGGTTAGGATTTTATATTTCATTATAATGCATTTAATGGAATGTTATAGAGCGCAGTCGTAAAAGTTTTTACCTCCATTCAAATCAAAACATTGATTAAATTTTATATTATATTTTATAGCCGTTTCACAGAATAACACCGCCGTATTACAAGTCTGCACCATATCATTAAACGATTTGATTTCACAGTTAGATAACAATTTTATATTTAATAATAATAATATGTGAACCTTCTGATGATACTGTGCGACTGCGACAATGATTATCTTTCCATTTGTATACGAACATTCCATACATATACAATTACGTTACTTCATAACAGTTTGATTTACTTTATTCTAAATATTTGCCTCGACGTCATGTCATGCAGTATGGAGCTGGATTTTAGTTTATTTTTTACCAATACATCTGTAGAGGAGCGTTTAGCAGAAAGCGCAGCAAAAATAGCATTTTACAACTTCGAGTGGATTCATAACGTTTGTGTTTTTTAACACAACTCTAATGTGCGGAGAAGAAGTCTTTGCAAAGTTTTATAACACGAGCATGATTGTAAGTCAGCGTGAGTTTGACACGCCCAATACCCAGTCTGGAAAGCAACATGTGTTATTTGTCACAGATAATAAAAATATTGAATTTATTTTACATTGGATGCAGAACCGTGTATTCGACAACACCGGTAAACATGTTGTAGTTTGTCTTTCGGAGAACAAAGAGGACTGCAGCGAATCACAAGCTATACGCATATTTTGGCACTATAAAGTAACGAACGTTGTTTTCATTCGAAGAGCCTTCAACGACAGGGGAATTGTCGGCTACACGTACTACCCGTTGGAAGATAGTCAGTGTGATACCAGCACACCAGTAATTTTGAATAATTTGGACGTTTGCATTGACGTTACTAGTAAAAAGAACTGCAAAATGTTCCCACGAAAGCTAAGAAATCTTCATAAATGTTCATTGATAGTGTCTACATTTGAACATCCGCCGTATATGTACATGAAAAATCGGTCTAAAGCTGTAGGTGTTGTTGCGGATTTGCTGTGGCTATTAGAGGAAAGGCTTAACGCTACCTTCAAAATAATGACGCCTGGGAAATCATATGGATGGGGAATACGCCAACCTGACGGCGCCTGGGTTGGTTCGCTTGGAGACGTTTACTACGATTTTGCAAATTTTTCCTTGACTTTTGCCGCGATGACATTTAACCGATTTAAGTATTTCGACTCTTCCACTTCTTACGATTTCGTGCACATAGTGTGGATAACACGTCCTCCCCAAGTCGAACCGTCGTCATTTAAACTGCTGCGTCCATTTTGTAAGTTCACTCGTATAGCTGTTGCCACAACGTATGCCCTCGTGATTGCCGCAGCACTCTTTACAAAAACAAAGTTTTGGACTGAATTAAGTACGAATACTAAATCTAACACGAACGGTTCACGAAGCAGTGTGGTGTTTTACTCCTGGATGCTATTCATGGGATTACCAACAAATGTATTACCTAAAAAACGTACCCTACTGGCCATCGTGTGTATTTGGATCTGGTATACTTTTCTAATTAGAACAATTTACCAAGCGTCCTTAATAAATTCGCTAAAACGGAATGTGTATCTACCTAACTACGACACATTAGAGATGGCAATCGGCGCAGACTTCCAGTTCGGTGGAGGCATGGCACTTAAAGAATATTATTCAGACTATCCTGCAATATGCAATAATTGGATAATTTTGAACACAAGCGAAATCGACACCACCATGGAAAAAATTTCAGATGGATTAAAATTTGTGCAAGCGTTAAATTTAGAATTTGCCAAAATATTCTTGAGGAAGTTTAAAAATCGTAAACTTTATATTCTACCTCAGAAGATAGCTGTGAGCCCTGCGGCCGTATATTTTAAAAAGTTTTCACCTCTCGTGAAACCTGTTAATCATATTCTACAACGATTAACTGAGGCTGGACTTACAAATAAATTTAACCAGGACTACACAAATGTCCCCACCAGCAAGGATCCTAAAACAAACGAACCTATGACTTTGGAACATTTTAAAGGATGTTTTATAATCCTTTTCTCGGGATGGGTTATGTCATTTGTGCTGTTCATATGTGAAATATGTTTTGGCAAATGTATATATATACGTAATTAGTTATCAAGTATTTTTTTATATTTATTCCTAAAACAAAATTGATAATACAAATCCATTTGTACCGAATGAATAATGATTTACATATGTTGAGTAAAAGTAATTTCTTTATATGACACGAGTAACTGTAGATTGAATTATCGAAGAATGTTCAGTATTGGTCTTCGTAAAATTTAGCCTGATTATAGCAGCGTGAGCGTTCTGCAAATTAGGATATTTTTTAAACATTCATCTGACGGAAAAAAGTTTTTTTTAATTTATTTTTACGTTCACGTTACGTTTACAAAATAAAAATACAAAGTCGATCAACTCATCCAGCCGAGAAATGATTTGACAGTAGTTTTTAAAGTATTTCTTGTTTTGGGCTACTTCGTTATTTCAGCTAAATTATGTATTTAGTGAATTGGAATATTTTAAGCGCTTCTCCTGACCTTAAGCAAATATTAGGGGTTAAAGTATGAAATTGCCGTTTTATTGCAATAGGTTCTTTGAATTTTCATAGAATCTTCATGGTTTGAGGTTTTCGAATGAAACTTTTTTCAAATGGTTTCTGTGAATTTTTTTTTTTAAATTTGAAACATTTGAATATCGACTTTCAATTGTTTTTGTTATTCAATTTAGACAAGAAAGATGGATACTGCGAAAATTCGAGTGATTTTTGAATACGAGTTCCGACGCGGAACTAACGCGGCAGAAACAGCCCGCAATATCAATGCTGCGTGGGGTCTACTAATGAACGCACCGTGCGATTTTGGTTTAAACGCTTTCGTGATGGAAATTTCGACTTAAAGAACGAGCCACGAGGAAGACCGCCCACACAGATGAATAACGATGAATTAAGAGAGATAGTGGAAGCCGATCCTAGTCAAACTACCCAGGAATTAGCGGCATGGTTTAACGTTACCTTACCCACAATATTGACTCACTTGCGTCAAATCAATAAAATAAAAAAATACGCAAAATGGGTGCCTCATGATTTGACTGATCTGCAGAAAGAAACGCGTGTTGAAACTTGTGTTGCCTTGTTGAACCGGTACAGAAATGAAGGAATATTGGATCGAATTGTAACATGTGATGAAAAGTGGATTTTTTATGATAACCGGAAAAGAAAAATGCAATGGCTGACCCCAGGTCAAGTGCCACAACAGTGTCCTAAAGCAAAACTTACCAATAAAAAGGTAATGGTAACTGTTTGGTGGTCTCAGCATGGTGTTATTCACTATAGTTTTCTCCGATCTGGTCAAGCAATAACGGCAGATGTCTATTGTGCCGAACTCCGAACCATGTTGACAAAACTAGCAGTAAAACAGCCCCGACTCATGAATCGATCTTCACCATTATTGCTCCACGACAACGCGATACCTCACACAGCACGAGAAACCATTTTGACCCTTCAGGAACTGCAATTAGAAACCATTCGTCATCCTCCGTATTCACCAGACCTTGCTCCAACGGACTACCATTTTTTTCGTGATTTGGACAATTATCTGCGTGACAAGAAGTTTTCTTCCCAGGAGGTAGTACAAAATGCTTTCACACAGTTTTTGCAGCCTAGATCGTCGGAGTTCTATCGCAAAGGCATTAATAACCTTCCCATTAGATGGCAGCAATGTATAGATAATAATGGCAAATATTTTGATTAAATAAATTTGTTAAAAATTTAAAAAATAAACAATTTAGATTTTCAGTACAAATCGGCAATTTCATACTTTAACCCCTATTACATTAATTCCAAATATTCGTGTTTCATGATTTCTCGGACTTCAGACCGCAACGATATCCGAACCAACACCATCGTGGGAAAAGCTTTCCACGCCCGATGTTAAAACATAAATGTCACATTATCTTTCATGTTTATTGGCATCGTCTTATTGTATATGTCGCAGCCGTATTGTATAAAGCGCCGTATTATATTACAGCTAGCCGGTTTGCAAAACGGCATTGTTTTCTAATACGGTTATCTCGTGTTCCGCCGGATTGCAAATCGCCCAAAACAAAGTACACCGCATTGTAATAGCACGTGGCGTTTCACTAAGCGTCTACAAATATGCCGCTGTAATACAAAATGGCGCGTCATTATTACCTACGCTGCTTTGAGATACTTAATTTCAAATATAGCCGCCAGTAGCGCTGCATCATCATAACAAAAATGGCATCGTAAACATCAACTGTATCTCAACAAAGTGTAACATGTGTACTAACGGAACTTTGGAAAATTTTACGAAATATTTTGAAAATTATCCGCTAAAATTAAATCATCTTATTTGTTTTTTTTTTTTTTTTTTTAATTAAAAATGGACGTACTCTTGACCACTACCTAGCCCTAGAGCAAAGATGAGGTCTACGTTGGTACGAGCTCGCCCAGAAGATGCCTATTCAATCGCACCTTGAAAATATTCGGGTTGTATGTACTCGGAAAAATAGACGCAGGCAGGGAATTCCAGTCACGGGCTGTGCGCATTATAAAAGATGACGAAAAGCGCTTAGTACGTCTTAAAGGAATATCAACCAGGTGAGGGTGATATCCCGCCGTTCGTCTAGATGTCCGATGGTAAAAGGGGGCGGATGGAATGAGCTGGTGGAGCTCATGGGCACACTCTCCGTAGTATAATCTGTAAAAAACCGACAGACCCGCGACCTTTCGCCGATGGGCTAAACTATGAAGTTTATATTCGAGCTCATCGTCTCCAATAAGCCTCCTGGCTCTGCGATCAATCGAGTCAAGAGCTTCTAGTTGGTATTTCGCTGAGCCATCCCACAGGTGACTGCAATACTCCATGCAAGACCGGACCTGCGCTTTATATAAGGTTAAAAGCTGTCCAGGCGAGAAGTATCGCTTCGCCTTGTTAAGGATACCCAGCTTCTTGGCTGCAGTTTGCGCTTTAGACTCTATAGAAGCGCCAAAGTTGAGGTTTGCGCTTAATGTCATGCCAAGAAGCTCTAGGCGGTCGGTAACTGGGACAGATACACCCCGAAAAGTAGGAGTCAGATCAAATGGACTCCTTTTTGCGGAAAAAAGACAGGCCTGCGTTTTGGTGGCGTTGAAGCTGACCAGATTGTTGTCACCCCACTGGGCAACAAGACTTAAGGTCAGGTTCGTTCGCTCTACCATAGCCTCTCTCAGCGAACGAATATCTTCCCTGCCGTCTCTTGCGCTAGACAGATATCTCTCGGTAACTGTACTGTCATCTGCATACCCAACTATACCCGGGACCAATAGGTCATTGATGTGTAGCAGGAAAAGAGTCGCCGAGAGAACAGACCCTTGAGGAACTCCAGCATCAATAGCCATCAAGTCAGATGAGCAGCCTTCAATGACTACTCGAATCGACCGTTCCCCAAGGAAATCTGATATCCAGCTGCAAAAGTCGGCAGGGATGCCGTAAGCAGGAAGCTTGCTCAGCAAACTTGCATGCCAAACCCTGTCGAAGGCCTTTGAGATATCGAGCGATACGGCCAGTGCCTCACCGTGTTTCTCGATGGCCTCGCCCCAGCAATGTTTGTTTTTGGACATGGATTTGTTCTTGGACATTGTTTCCCGATATATCTAATTGTTAACCAAAGCCGTTAACATGACGTGCCCCTGGTGATAAACGACACGCCTGTCCAGAACAGTTGCAGTGCCACTCAGCTTTAAATCACGAAGATCTGAGGGGCATTGCCACTGCGCCTGTTACCCTGAGACAGACACGAAGTTGACTAATCCCATGTGCCAGAAATAGGTAATGTGCAGTGTGTGCTAGTACTTCCCTGGACGAACACTTTCACAAGGTGCTCTACTGCTACTAAACAAAACTTCTCATGAATTGCACCCCATAGCCGTCCGTCATACACCTAAATGTGGAAGCGAAACACTTCGTGTGAATCCTTCGAATATCCACAACATAGGGGTGGAATGCCAGTCTACGTTAGTCACCCGATGATAGAAAGGGGAAGGTGAATTAAATCGTGCAATACCAAATTTAGTTAAGCATTATTTAAGATTTTAAGCACTATGTAACTTTCTATTACCTATAAAAAAAAAGTTAAACACTGTAAGTAATTTTTCATGGCAACATTTAGAAGATTAAACCATTAAAGATTCGCTCTGGGCCTTTTGGAGGTAAAAGTGTCGTTTTTATTTTGACTTTCAATTATTTTGTGAAATCTAGTTTAAAGTGGAATAGGATAGTGCTATTGTGCCTTAATCGAAGATTAAAACGCGAAATTATACGAATCTCGAACTAAAATACCCGTATCGGCCCGTTCTAAGGAATCCCGAGTCAATCCAAACACGCCGCCTCAAATTGCCTATCCTCTTTGTGGTGGCCATATTTACAGAAATATAATTAAACGTTTATGTTTTCGGCTGAAGGACTTTGTTTCCATGGCCAGCAATAAATTTAAAAAAAACCATTAAAAATAGCTAAAGAAAGTTCAACAACAGAAAATAAATTGCTGTCAGATGGCTGTCATTTGACATTTGGAGCGAAAATCTAAAAATTGAATCAAAGACAAATACTGACAAACTCATTGTTAACATATCTTTAACATATTTTCTTTGGAAAAACGATATCGTTTCTTATTCATATTCATCTATCTAACTGGAGCCGTGGATCGTATCAATTCTTGTTCTTTGCGCGCCTCTGTCTAAAATACCGCAAATCTGCTATATTACGCCGAAAATTTTCCATTTTTTCACAATTCAAGTAAACATTTTCTCACAATAAAAATCAAAATAAATATGCTTGACTCATTGGTGTTTACTAACTTGCTAACGGCTGATTAATGTCAGCCATCTTGTTACCGATTTAAACAAGTTCCTAGGGTGTTTAACTTGACAGCTATTTATACAACAAATTAATCAATCATTTAGCACTAATCAATGTTTATAGGGTAAGATTTTTTTTAAAACATTGTTTAAAGCGTTATTTAAAGTTAAATGGTGTTTATAAGTAAGGCTGTTAAAGTAGATATCGATGCCTTACTTTCTCAAACTCGTATCTTTTAAAGAGTGATTATTCAGAGAGATGGCAAAACTTTTTATTTATTTCAAATTTCTTATAGAGGGTGTCAATTTGGATGCATTACTTTAAGAATAGGTAAAAGCCAATGTGTGAATATGAAGGAAATGTGAAATCAGCATGCAAAATTTGTATATATGCAATCCATTTTTTGCATTTCAGTAACTTTTTGCCTTAAGATACGAAATTTAGAAAGTAAGGCGACGTTATGAGAATCGTGTAGCTTATGACGGAGTGTCCTTGGAAAAGTGGCAGTGGACTTGTAAAGTGATTGTTTTATTCTATATTTGCACCAATAAAAAATTGTGGCCTAAATTGATATCCAATAAACTAGTGTCGTGTACTTCGTTTTTGTTTTTATTGAGAAATCCCAAGTAGAACGTAAAATTCTTGCACGATGATTTTTAATATTTTACCAAGAGTCAACACCATGTACAGTCAACAGCACATCAACCTACATATTTTTGTTCGAATATCGCCTCCAGTGCAACGGAACAAGATCCGTCAATAAAATCCGTACGCTGTACGAATAATTTTGAACAGTCGCAGAAAGTAAAAAAAGCTTGTTCAATATTAGAAGGCCGCATACTATCTTATAGAGATTGTCCCGCGTATGCGAAACGACTCACATTATTTTTTATACAATGCCGAGCTGCAGCCAAAACTCATGGCAACTATTCAGCCAGCCATGATTTTATTTTTTGTTTCACATTTGGCCATAAGCCGTTATTTTATTGCTTGAAAAATAAAACAGGAATAATAGGGAACGTGTAGCGATAGAAACAGTCTCAAATTGGGGTGTCACCACACTTAATGACACGGTATTAGCTTATTATTATATTATTATGGACATAATTCCAAGGGCAATAAGAACGGAAAAGACGTTGTGTGCTTCGTAAACGTAAAGTCCGGCGCACATTGACGGGACAGCATAGCAAGACATCCTTCAGCATTCCTATATGCAAGTGCACACTGACAACAATTATGCTGCGGTTTCCTTTTATATTATCCTTCCTCCGCGAATTCGTACTCGCGCCTAGCCTTTCTTCAGAACAGTCGTGACGTTGCAATTGCAAGCTAATTTATGGTGTATATTTAAAAATGGTAGTCTTACTGAGGAAAAAGAAGAGAACTGTATTCCAAGAAGAGAAGATTTTGGGTCAATAACCTTCGGAAGCCTGCCGAAACATCCCGAAGGAAGTCATTCGCTGACTCTGCCGGTTCGGTATCCCTAAGTTTACCTTATCTTTGTTTTTGAAGCCACGACGATTTTAATTGAAATTTCCACTAGAAAATCATAACATTGAAGTATATTGGGTACTATTCGTAAAAGTTCCCTTCTGTGCCGTCCCGCCGGGCCTAACGCAAACGTCGTTTTAAATCTTATTCATATTAGACTTAAAGCTTTTTCTGACTGGCTTAAGCCAATTCCTCATCAATCAGTGTGGCGACTCCCTAATACGTTAGTTTTTGTTGAATTTACATAATTGCACACCCACTCATAGACCCAAACAAGCTTATAATACCTACTAATTGCAAAAAAGTATAGGTGTTGACAAATTATTTTTGACGCGCGCCCAAAAAATAAATGAAAATTAAAACTAATGAACTTCACACAGAAACAAATCTCTGAATTCATACCACACATATTTACACCAGTAGTAATATTTCTCAAATGAGCAACTGGTTTTAGAGATAGGTACATACGCAGTGTGATGTGTTTGTGATAAGAGTAGAGATACTGATGACCGAAAGGAAGAGAGTGTCAGAAGGAAGTAAGGATGGATCTTAGTTAGCAGTTAATTTTAACTTAGATTAGTTAGTATCTTATATTTCTATTTCAATTCGGCTTGTTTGATGAATTGCTGTAACTGTAATATACGTAATATAACTATGACATATAGCAAATCGCGATAATTAATACCAATACTGTATTTATGTATACTTCAAAAATAAACCCTTGAGCAGTGAAATCAAACTCGATTGGGACATTCTTTAATTTTATTAAATTTATATTTTCATTTTGTAGGAAATATTCTAGATTTAATTTGTTCCAGATCTAGACTACCTCGTCTGGTGATTGGGAATCACAAATTTCCGTTTAAATTTCCGCTTAGTTTTACGTCGTTAACTATATAACTTGATAATATTATCAATATATTCATATTCATATGAATATATTGATAATATTATCAATATATTCATATGATATATGAATATTTTATTAATATTATGATAATATTAATAAAATATTCATATTTTATTCACTGTATTTTTCTTTTTGTATTTGTTTTACGCGATAACTCCGGTTCCGGATTTGTGAATCGATTTTGATGATTCTTTTGTTGGAAAGAGGGTACCTCAGCAGTGGTCCCATTTCAATTTGAGGACAATATTCCACTTCTAATGGTGGCAAACTAGGGGATGAATGACTTGAGAGGTTGTTTTTTTAGTACTCTGTACTGAGATTATGTTAAAAACTCAATTTCGGTAAACATTTCCATTACGTTAGCCACGATAAGGAGGGCAGCGTGTTATTGGTGTATTTATTATAATTCGCAGTCTTGATATAATTTTTTGTTATAACATCGAATGACGGGACGAACAAGTCGTGCGCCTGATGGTAAGCTGCATGCTTATCCATAGTAGTTTGCAGTGCTACTCAGAGCTTAAAATTGCAAAGATTTTATGGGCACTACCACTGCGCCCGTCACCCTGAGACATACATAAGTTGACAACTCCCATGTACTTGTAATTTCACTAGTACTCTTACCCTTGCAAACCGGAACGCAATAATGTTTACATTACTGCTTGGCGATGGAAATAGGTAAGGTGGCAGTACTTCCCTGGACGAACTCTTTCACAAGGAGCTCTACTGCTACTAAAATAAGTAATAAGGTCACATCTGAAAAATAGCAGCTTTTCAGGAGAGATGTTTAATGATTCTACGAACAAAATCAGTCGATAACTTTTTATTCTTAAGTAGGAGAGTTTCAAATATTTCAAGTATACATCATTTGTTTCTTCGTATCATTTTTATGACTTTCATGTGTTACAAGCACTTTTGATGTATATTTATTAGATAGGGTTATTATACCAATGATACTTGTACCTACAAATATACTTGATATACAATGACAACTACATACAATATTGCTGAAACGTTTGTAGTCTAACGTTACCTTACGCGTGACATTGTGAGAATTTTAGCTTGAGTTCCGACTGCGGTTGGATGCTTGTACTGATAAAATATTGTTAATTATTATTTCTCAATAATAAATGTCACCCAATCTATTTCATTATAATGCATTTAATGGAATGTTATTTACAATACAATACAAAAATTATTTATTGTACACCAAAAAAGGACACAAATACAATACAATTAAATTAAAAATGAGCGGTGGTACAAAGGGCGGTCTTATCGCTTGAAGCGATTTCTGCCAGACAACCTTTGGATGGAAGTAATTATATTATATATTACGGCGGTGTATGAGGAATTACTAATCAATAGGTAAAAATTGATAAATAAATGCAAATAAACATATATTTATAAATAAGTAATAAAACCAATACATATATATTAATATCGTAAACTACTATATATTCTTATACCTATAAGTATAAAATTTCTAAAACGTAATTTCAAAATATAAAAATACTTAAGCACTAAGCAGTCCAAGTCACACTAAATTAAGTTGGAGAGTTGAAGAAGAGCGCAGAAGTCAGGGGTTGGATTGATGGGCGAATTCAAATCGCTCCTTAAGGTAAGGTGGTGTGTGACGAATGAATAAGAAGCCCTAAAGAAGATTAAGAATATGAGCATTCCGGCGAAGTCTAATGGGTAACCACTTCAGCTCCTTGCGATAAATGGAAACATGATCAAATTTCCTCAGACCATAAATGAAACGGATGCAAAAGTTTTGTAGACGTTCGAGCGTGTTGAGCTGTTCTTCGGTTAAGTCCAGATAGCAGGCATCAGCATAATCAAGAATTGGAAGAAGAAGAGTTTGGGCAAGCGCAGTTTTCGTGGCAATAGGTAAGAAATTACGTAACCGTCGTATTTAGCGCTGTCCTAAAACTTTTTACCTGCTCTCAAAACAAGAAACAATGGATTGATTGAATTAATTGTTTTACAGCCGTTTCACAAAGCTCCACCAATCACGGTTATGTGCATTCGTGATGTCTATCAATTGAAATCAGAATTGTTAAGGACAATTTTTTATTTTAGTAAAAAAACACCGCCGTATTACATTCGGCACCATATCATTAAACGGTTCGATTTCACAGTTAGATAACAATTACATATTTAATAACATGTGAACCTTCTGATGATACTGTGCGACTGCGGCGATGATATCTTCCATTTGTAAACGAACATTCCAGAGACAATTACGTTACTTCATAACAATTTGATTTACTTTATTCTAAATATTTGCCTCAACGTCATGTCATGCAGTATGGAGTTAGATTTTAGTTTATTTTTTACCAACACATCTGTAGAGGAGCGTTTAGCAGAAAGTGCAGCGAAAATAGCATTTTACAACTTCGAGTGGAGATTCATAACGTTTGTGTTTTTAAATACAACACTACTGTGCAGAGAAGAAGTCTTTGCTAAGTTTTATAACAAGAGCATGATTGTAAGTCAGAGTGAATATGACACGCTCAGTGCCCAATCTGCAAAGCAACATGTGTTATTTGTCACAGACAATAAAAATATTGAATTGATTTTACATTGGATGCAGGAACGCGTATTCGATAACACCGGTAAACATGTTATCATTTGTCTTTCGGAGAACAAAGAGGATTGCAGCGAATCTCAAGCTATGCGCATATTTTGGAATTATAAAGTGACTAACGTTGTTTTTATTCGGAGAGTCTTCAACGAAACGGGAATTGTCGGTTACACGTACTATCCGTTGGAAGACAATCTTTGTGATATCAGTCCTCCGGTAAGATTATACAATTTGGACACTTGTATTGACGTTACTAGTAAAGATAACTGCAAAATGTTCCCACGAAAGCTAACCAATCTTCATGGATGTACATTGATAGTGTCTACATTTGAACATCCGCCATATGTGTACTTGTACAAAAATGAATCAATGTCAGGTATAGTTGGAGATATGACGTGGCTTTTAGGAGAAAGACTAAACGCTACCTTCAAAATAATGACGCCTTATAAATCAAATGGGTGGGGAGTGCGCCAACCTGACGGTTCTTGGGTTGGTTCCCTTGGAGACGTCTACCATGATTTAGCGAATTTTTCTTCGTGTTTTACCGCACTTACGCACAACCGATTTGAGAGTTTCGACATGTCCACTTCGTACAATTTCGTGCACTTTGTGTGGATAACACGCCCTACTCAATTCGAATCGTCGTCGCTAAAGCTGCTGCGTCCGTTTCGTATGGACACTCATATAGCTGTAGCTACAACGTATACTCTTGTTATTGGATTAGCGCTCCTTACAAAAACAAAGTTTTGGACTGAATTTAGTACTAAAATTAACATTAATCGCTCGCAAAGCAGTGTGGTGTTTTACTCCTGGATGCTATTCCTGGGTTTACCAACAAATGTATTACCTAAAAAACGTACCCTATTGGTCATCGTGTACATTTGGATCTGGTATACTTTTCTAATCAGAACAATTTACCAAGCGGCCTTGATAAATTCTCTGAAACATAACGTGTATCTCCCCAACTACGATACGGTGGAAGCGGCGAACGATGCAGGCTTTCGGTTCGGCGGAGGCGTTGCAATTAAAGAATATTATACAGACTCTCCTACTATATACAATAAATGGATTGTTTTGGACGCAAATATGATCGATATCACCACTGAAAAAATTACAGAAGGATACAAATTTGTAGAAGCAAATAATTTTGAAAGTGTGAAATTGTTCCGTCAGAAGTTCAAAAATCGTAAGCTTCATATTCTACCTCATTTCATAGTTGTGAGTCCTACGGTGGTGTATTTTAAGAAGTTTTCACCTCTCGTTGAACCTGTCAACCGTGTTCTAGAACGGCTAACAGAAGCTGGTTTCACGAATAAATTTTACAACGACTACACAAACCTTCCTACTAGCGAGGACCCTAAAACAAATGAACCTATAACTTTGGAACATTTTAAAGGGTGTTATATTATCCTTTTCACAGGATGGATCGTATCATTTGTGCTTTTTATATGTGAAATTATTTTTGGCCATTGGATGAAAATAAATTAGTTTAGTATTTGATTATACAACTATTATTACTAGGTACTTAAAAACTTGTAGAGAGTAGATTGAAATCTCTATGATGTTAACTTTTACCAGTATAAAGCAACAGAATAAGCAACAATAGTTATTTATTATGTTGGTTCATATTGGTAATATAAAAGTAGGGACACGGAAAATGTATCGATACTTTTTGGTATCGAGTAGGTACTTTTCCCTCCGATACTGTACGGTTACGTACAACATTGAACTTTGATTTGCTGCATTGACATGGTCTAGTTCTAGTTTTATTTTGCTGTATTACTACAGCAAAATAAAACTAGATGTGAATAATATAAAATTCATGAAATCCTTGGTTTCTTGGTAATTTGATCGTTTTATGTAGTTGTTTTATCGATGAACATACTAATTTACACTAAATTTACGTAATAAACTATTTATGGATATTATAAAATCAAAATTAAAAGAATTGGGTACAATTCGTCGGAATGTGGGACAATTCTACGAAAATGAGAGGAATTGCAAGGAATTCTGTAAATGAATTGGTTTTAACAGAATTGCACGATTTGGTCTTTTAGGCCTCCTGAACAACAATGAACTGAAAAATAATCTAAACAATTACAAACTCTTAAAATTTTGAATCGATTTCTCGTGAAAATCGTATAATGTGATTACCGATATGATTAGTCCACATCCCTATTCGCGTCACGATGACAACTTTCAAATGTGACCTCTTATTTTGTGACGACTATAGTTACCAACACCTAAACAAAAAACATTAATAACATTAAACATTAACATTTAATATTTAACATTAACATATTTAAAATATTTACAAAACTTTATTTTACATTTTCATTTATAATTGAACAATATTACTTTTAAACTTATAACAGTTTTAATTTCAACAACTACTCCGAAAACACCCTCGTGATAACGATTACCGCGTCTCTACTGTCAGGACAGAGTCGCTAATCTGCCCTTACAGATACCGATACTTTTGTACTCGATACTTTTCGGGTATTAGTAGTTTTGACGAGTATCTTATCGTTTCGAATAATTCCTACTTAGGACACCTCACATCATGACGCGAGCCACCTAGCGATTTTTTTTAATGGCAACCTTTATCACAAATTACTTGGCTGTATGTTGTATGCCACCATTTGCCTCTTTATAGAAGTTTGTCCCTTCTTCAGAACGTTTGTTCTCAAAAGCAGGCAATACAGTATCAAAAACGTGAAAAAGACCGTCACTAAATAGATCTTTGTTTTTAAGTGATTGTACAGAGGAGGAGTGGGAAATTGGAAATTTAAGTAACACAAATTATGTGAAATGACGATTGATTGAATTGATCAATTTTTTTTATTATTTGTTTCAATTAAAGGTCATAAATCAATAAACAAAGACAAATTCATGAATTTTATTTTGCTACTATTACCACTACCACTACTACAACTCAAGGTATCGACACTTTATGCGATACTATTCATGAGTACAGTATCGATACTTTTGATTCGATACTGTGTCCCTATATAGTTGCAGTAGTATCGATACATTTGATTCGATACTGTATCCCTGTAGTTGCAGTGCCGCTCAGAGTTTTAAATTGCAAAGATCTGAGGGGTACTGCCACTGAGCCCGTCACCCTGAGACAAGTTGACAAGTCCCATATGTCAGTAATTTCACCAGCACCCTTACACTTCAAAACTAATTTGCTGTAATGCTCACATTACTGCTTAGCGGCAAAAATAAGTAAGGTGGTTCTTTCATAGACGAACTCTTTCACAAGGAGCGCTATTGCTAATAAAATAAAACTTTTAAATGTTTAAATTTTTATTGAATTGATATTCAATTATTTTTATGTGAAATTACTCCACTACTTTGTTATAAATATTAATACGAGATCGAACACTCAGAAAAAATTCCTTCAATCCGGCCGGATTCGGACCGACTTCTTACATGTGGCGCATTATAAGTTTTCGGAATGAATACGAAAAAAATACTATAAATGGTCAGAAATGAATTAATGTTTCTCAAAATATTCTCCATTAGCTTTAATGCACCTTTTCACACGAATGAACCAATTTTGGAAACATTTATGCCACTCCTCTGTGACAATCTCTGAAACATATTTTTCATACTCCTCGACAGCCTCTTCAGGTGATGAAAATCGTTGACCGCGTAACTGGTTCTTAATTGTTCACCTTCAAAAATTCATTTGTCTGTCAGGCCGTGTGAGAACTGGCATTATCGGGGTGCAAGATGATACGGCGTTTATGGCTATTTTTACAGAGTTTGTCAATAACTTCCGGCAAACAAATGGTCGCATATCAATCACTTTTCATTGTACAACGATTCTCCAAAGCAACAGTAGCCACGTGTCCAGTTTTATTAAAAAAAAGAAGGAATCATCCGCTTAGAGGCACTTTGCACGTGCGCCACTTTGGTTGGTTTCGGCTTATCTCGAAAGACCCATACGCTCGATTGCTGCTTTGTTTTATGATCGTAACTATAAGTCCATGTTTCGTCACCTGTTACTATGTCCCACACTAAATTTTACGCCTCTTCGTTGAATCTGGTAAGCATGGCATTGCACCAAGTGACACGATCCGTTTTTTGAGCCTCAGTAAAATTGTGTGGGATCCACCGAAAGCACAGCTTTTTCACACTCAAATGTTTGTGTAGTATTGATTGTATTTGACTCATGCCTATGCCTAAAGATACCCGAATGTCATGGTATATCACATGCTTGTTTGTTTTGATCATACGGCGCACAGCATCGATGTTTTTGTTGTTCACAGCAGTGGACGGGCGACTATCACGAAATTCGTCACAGAGAGTCACACAACTGCGTTTGAATTCTGCAAACCAGCTATAAATAGTCGTCTTGCATGATGCTTCATTGCCAACAGTTTGAAGCCGAGCGAAGCTCCGCTGAGCTGTTAAATTACACTTAAAGTCGTAGAAAATCATACTACGAAAATTTTCACGAGTTAAATCCATGGTGATGTAGACAACCAATTTCTAAAATGATGCCACAATGTAAAAACAAGCGACAGTCAGATGAAACAAACTATTCTACGGCCAAAGAGTTCCGAAAGAAATTTTTAAATGTTGTAATTACTTTTTAAATATTGTTTATGTAAGTGGCCAGTTCCGGAAACTTATAGTGCGCCCTATGTATAACATACGTACTTTTAAATGTTGTTAAAGAAGTTTTTCAGAAATGATTACAATTAAAAATAATCCTGTAAGAAGGTTTCTGACTACCTTGGTGGAGGGAGAATTTTCTTAACGACTATATGTTAACCATCCGAGAACAGCCTCGAGAATCCAAACCTCTTTGCCTTCTCTTTTTAATGGCATATTTATGCTTGTAGCTGACATATAACAAAGAAAAAAAATAGGTTTTAATAGCACTTTGCATTGTACTAGTTATTTTAACCGTATTGTGTTTTATCTATGAACGGTGATGTACACCTAAAGCCGGGTACTCATTAGCAAGCTTAACTGTAAGGTGACAGATACGGTAACGAGGTTCTTCAAAAACAGTCTTCAATCAGATGGCTCACTGCAAACCGCTCGCATTCCGCTCGCGGCAAACTCGTGAACCACGTGCACACTATGATTTTTGGTTACATAACATGCAACGGTTACGGTTACTGCTTGCTAGGAGTACCCGGTTTAAAAAGATAAACTAAAAAGTACACCTTACGTCATTTTAGCTAGTGTTAAAATTGCAGTTTATATAATGGCAGATTATAAAATATACCCTGTGGCTAAGTGTACTTAGAATTGTGGTAGTGGATTTAATGATTGTTTTATTCTATATTTGTACAACAAAAAATGATGGCCTAAATGGTATCCAATAAACTTATTTCGTGTATAATTCTTATATATTATTTATATAGATATTATTCACAATCTCAGTATTTAATATAATATACATACGTAACATGAAAGTTTAAATCCTTGCAGAGGACAGTTGGTACTTTATTTTCAACATCAAAACATTTATCCAATATTTGAAGGCAGCATAATATCTTATAGAGATCGTTCCGTACATGCAAAACGACCGACATTATTTTTTATACAAATGCCGAGCTGCGGCCAAAACTCGCTGGCAACTATTCGACCAGCCATTATTTTATTTTTTGTTGGAGATTTGGCCGTGAGTCGTCGTGTTATTGTGTGAAAAATAAAACCGAGATATATTAACATTTTGTAGTGCAGGCTTCTACGAGGCAGACGAAATTACGTCCAATTTTACATTAATTTGCACACACGCACATGCACAAAGTACATACCTACTAACCTTTTTTTTTTTGTTAATCCGAGGGAATCTGCTTACGGATACCCCGGCCTCGCGGGGGCAGAGCCGGGATTATGTGTGACTGGGCTGAACCCTGAAGGGGAGCAACCCGACCGCACTAAACCCTCGGAGTGTTCCTCCTCTCCGCTTAGGTGGGGGTACGGGTACGCTGTTGCACTCGTCCGCGCCCCCGGCTGGCCGCGCCCTGCGCAGCCCCTCCCCGAGAAGGGAGACACATCGGTCCCCCGACTCCGAATGTGAGGCTCACCGAACACCAGACGAGCCTTCCATCCCGGGCCCCTTTATGCTGGGCAACGAACTCCCGAGTCCGCTACCCAGGGGCCATGGGGGGCCAGGACAGCATCCACTCAACTGTGAAGTTCAGTGGATGCTCCCCCAGCCCCTGCGGCGGATCTGATGACAGGCTCCGCCGCAACACCGAACGTGCTTCCGCGCGGACTCTCCGAAGAGAGTCCCTTGGAGCGCCCACCATGGGCCAACCGCCCACATTCGGCCGCGGAGAATAGGACGAGCGGCAACGACACACCGGCACGTCTCTTCTCCCGCGGCCCCGCCGCCACTGCATCGTCGAAAGCGGTGCAGCCCCGCCAGAGTCGCGGAGGACAGGACGAGCGGCAACGACACACCGACACGTCTCTCCCCCCGCGACCCTCCTCCCAACGCGCATCCGCGCGATCCCGCTGATCAGACGAGTCCCGCGCGGAACGCCCTCCTCCTCGAGCCAGCGTACCACCATCGGCCGACCCCGTGGGTTCCTCTTAGCTTCACCGTGAGATGAAATCGACTACGGCTACTAGAGCCCCCCCGCCACGACAAGGCGGGAACCCCTTCGGGGGGGCCATACCTTTTTTTTTTTTTTTTGGGGGGGGGCCATACCTACTAACCTAACCAAACCAAAAGTAGGTACCTAATTATAAATAACGTGTGAGGCTTAACAAATTACTTTTACACCCAATGTGTATGTAATTAGTTAAATTCTCCGTTTATTCGACTTGCCAAGCTCGTCAATGCTCTATTGAGATGGATCATAGCCTTCCCATAGCCTCGCTTCATGAAGTTAATATTGCATTTTTTTTACAGAAATGAATGTCATTCGTAATGTTATATATTGTAATTATCTGTAATTATTTATTTGATCATTTAGTTACTTACAGTAAATTAATAATAATAGTCTTAACCTATCATGGCATATTCACCTATGATATGTTAAGCATTTTAACTGTTGTTATGTTATGTTGTTTTGTGTGTTATATCGTTTGGAGTTTGTGTAAACTGTAAACTGAATTTGTGTAAACTGTTGAAGAATCTGAGAGACTGGTTCTACCTAAGCACGTTCCCTTTTTCGTGCGGCAGCTTCAAACATGAGAAGCCATGATGGTCGCCAACCTTCGTAGAGAAGCGGCACACTAAAAAGAAGAAAAAACTCTTGCAGTAACCGAATATATTAAGCGTTGGTGAACTTAAATAAATAATGGAGTACGCTGGTAAAGATACCTTGAGATCGATTTTGAATTACATTCATTTTTAAACTATATACATACTTGACAAATATTCATTTAGTGCATAACTTAAACTCTTTCTTAAAATGCCACCACAAGATACTTTTTACCTGTGGTTCCACTCAAATTATGGCTATAAATTTGACATAATTGTTCAGTGTAGTCGGTTAAAAAACGCTAAAATTCCGCAAAATACAATGGTATACTCATAAGCAAGCTTGCATGGTTTATCTGGGTAAACTAACGTCTGCAAGCGTGCTAAGTAATTAAATGATATGTAACTAAAATTGTAAACAATCGGATTGTTACGTGCATTAACTAATAGTTGACACGGGCTCTAACTTATAGGAACCACACAATTATTTAACTGCATTAATTATATTTTTGTTACATTAATACGTTTTCTAACTTAAAATTCAAGAACGTTATTGTAATAAATACACTGAATAATAAGAATAATAAAACCAGAGATGAAAGAAATGAATGAAGAGATTATATGTCCTATTTTCCAAAAACGCACTACAGGATCGCAGTCAATGACGTTTCGATTTGTGATTTAAGCAAACGACACTACTAAACTTTGGCTCGAACCCGATTAAGCGTTCATGCCCTTATTATACTATACCACTATTTTCTTGAAAAAATTGGGTCAGTTTGAACACTATTTTACAATGCAAAACGGGAACAAGCTAAGACTGCGTCATACTTTGAGACATTATGAAGCAATATTTTACTACTTTCCTTATTGCATTGTTTTATTTAGAATAGTGTGTATTTAGATTATTCTTAGCGTATTAAAGTACAATTTAAATATTAGATATTCATGCGTACATTAAAAGGTTACTTACGACTACTTAGCATTAGTTGGCCGGTTGGTCTACCCAAAGACCGATGGAGTGACGAAGTGGAGAAAGACCTCGGCCAGCGATTACTTAAGAGTTACTACGTAACAGATACATCACTCTCATACAAAATCGATAATACCTATGTTATAATAGCCTACTAAATCTGGCTAAAGACGCCAGGCGCTCCCTACGAGGAAAAAGGCACATTAGCACGCGGTCAGAAAGGTGATAATAACGTTGGCCACCGTGTGCAGTCTTGCGGAGCCAAATGTTCATAAATGAAAGACTTGTATGACCGCTTGTGCCGATGTCGGTACACTCTGCGGTAGGCATTTATCGTGTAGCCGAGTGAGTGACAAAGCCCTGTCTCGGCGCCCTGCACGCTGAGAACTGGGAGGAGATCACACAAGATAGGGCGTGCTGGCGCGGCGTTCGTGGCTTCAGCTCGCTGAGCCAGCGGAGTAAGTTTTTAGGATATGATGTAATTCCACAAATATATGAAATTTTTACCAAAACACTTAACAACCTAGTCTCGCTGAAGCTTCTTTAGTCATTGTAGGTACTGTACTTATTCCAAAACTTATCTGGTAAGTAATAAATTAATCAAGACAAACGTACGCAATAGAAACGTATAGAATACGTCCGGGTTACTTTCAAAATTTGATCGTGAGCCGTATAAATTAATGAAGAGAAAAAAAGAGCTTCATTCATTAAAATAATTTATTCGAAAATTAGCAATTACAAATGTATTAATTTTATTTTAGCATTACAAATGTGATAAGTAAACCCTAATAAAACACCTAAATAAAATTCTAAAATGATTATGTGTAACATGCCAAACGCAAGTTACAGTCAGACATATTTAAGGAAATAATATTTGTATACAACATAAATTAGTCAATTAAATTTGTATTGAATTGATATTAAATTATTTTTTCTGAACTTACCCCACTACTTTGTTATAATTATTAATTTGTATTAACCTTTTTAACCATTTGTATTACCTTTGTAGGTACACTTGGAAAAAATCCTTCGATCCGGCTGGATTCGAGCCAGCGGACAAAATAGTTTTATAGATTTCTCATAGATGGCGCTACGGTTAAAAAGTGGTAGAAAACCAAAAACAAAAGATCCGACAACAAGCACATAGAATAATTCGTTAGGACTGCTGGTTCGTTTCGTGGCTTAGCGTCTGGCACGGTTTGCCAGAAGACGTCGATTCGAATCGGGCCGGATCGAAGGAATTTTTTCTAAATGTTCTATCTTTGTATTAATAATTAAATTAGTCAAGATAAACACTAAAAACCACAACCAGAATTAAACACGAAGTGTTTTGTCTATGCGCGTTGCGTACTGTTCTCTGTCGCTGTTCCAGATGAAGGTTATTGCGTTGTTTGCAGTGCTGCAAACGTTTCTGTCCTACGGTCACAACGGATATAACTCTATATCTATTGAAGTGTAAATCTCGCACTTGGGTCATTATCTCGTATGCCATTTGTATTGCTCTCCTGGGGATTCCCTTAAAAAGTAAAAATTTACGCTACAGAAAATACTTTTTTTTAATGACGCCAAGTGACCGGAGTTGCAGTTCCTTTAGCTCAGAGCTTTAAATCCCAAAGATTTGAGGGGCACTGTCATTGCGCTCGTCAATCTTAGACATGTTGACAAGTCCCAAGTGCCTGTAATTCACCAGCACCTTAACCCTTCAAAATCGGAACGCAGTAGTGTTCACATTACTGCTTAGCGACAGAAATAATTCAGGTAGTAGTAGTTCCTTGGACGAACTCTTTCGCAAGGAGATCTACTACTACTCGAATAACAACTTGTTTCCAACTCACATCGGACCAGTGAACTTTCATAGTATATAAATAATCACATAAACTCCATAAAATCGGAACGTCTTCACGACTCCTATACCATACCAAATACCGAACCAAAAGTTACTATTTTTTTACTAGGACATAATGCTTTCACAAAGAAATGCTGTTTGTAATCTAACACTTAAATGACTACAGAGACGCTGCTGCACATCTTATGATTATAACTTGCCTGTCGAAGGTATATGAAACGTTTTTCATTTTATTTGATTTGATTTTATTCGGAACAACCACAGCTGTAAATATATATTTTATATATTACTTTTAGGTACAGCTAGCCAGCGCCAATTCCAGTTGTCCACATTCTTATTTTCAAATATCTAAATTATGGTAAAATTTAACAGATCAAAAAGAAAATATATTATGAAGCGTAGCAAAGAGAGTAAAGTGAAACGAAATGTTCAATCCAAACTTACAAATAAAAGTGATTTAAAAAAAATAAAAAATGTTAATATAATAAACACAAAACCACTAAATTGAACCAATTCTGTAATTAGTACTCCGCACTGCATTATAATTTCAATTATTGTCTAAAAATACTGTTGCCAATTTCCTTCTAAAAGTGTGCTTAGATCCTAGAAACGGAGCCAGTGCATACAATTTTTGATTACGCATAATTCGCATAAGGACACTATACATGCCATAATTAGTGGAATGAATAGGAACTGAAAATACTGGTGTATGCCTTTGTTCGACGCTTCGGCGAGCACAGTGCGATCTTTGGTAGCAGTTCAGGGCAATCGAGCCGCCCTGGTAAAACGTTAAAGTGAAGCCCCATGTCCATCACCATACGCCTTTCTTCCAAGGTCAACAGTTAATAATGTCTGCAGTTTTCGACGTATGAACCAGCAGATCTAGAAAATTTAAAGTTTAATCACGATAACATTTTTTTTCTAAATACGCTCAACGCGTTTGACGTGTACAACATAGGATGGTGACCAAATAGGACAGGCATATTCCAATATACATCTCACGAAAGCACAATATACTACTTTGAAACTAGTCAAGTTCCTGAAGGGTTGACATGACCTATAACCCTAAATTACGGTACGCCCTGCCAGTAATCGCGTCCGCATGCATGGACATTTTGGTATCGAGCAGGACACCAAGGTCTCAAGGTACATGTTCCTACAGAATTAATATATTATTACGAGGTACCTACAATGTTTCTTGTGAATATTAGGAGACTATAAATTGACAGATGTCGGAACTACAATAGATCAGTGAGTATCCTTGACAAGAAAACGCGTGATATGGGGTACAATATCTTACTATTCTATCGTAATTATGTTTCGCCGCTTCATCTAGTTCCGTCTCCAATTTGAGCCGGACTGGGAGCTCCTGTAACGGGTGGTGAGGCTCTAGTTGGTACGTGTCGGCTGAAATAACAAAATCGGTCGCTTTCCTTCGAACTGAATCTGGAATATATACCAATTTAGAACTTCGAGACGGTAAGTTTCATAGTAAATGTAATGGTATACAAAAAAGCCAGTCAATTAACTGCGTAGAGTGAAAAACAGTCTAGCGGCTTTGCTATTCAGTACTTGACAGATAATGTGGTATTAACGACAACTTAAAGTTTGATAGATAATTAGTAGAAACAGATCCATGCCACCGTGTCTTATACCTTAAGTGGTTGGCCTGATGAAGATAAATATAGTGGGGCACTACATCGACGAGAACAACGCTCTTTAACGAAAGTAGAAAATATAAATTGATTCTTGTCTTTTAAAACAGAATAATGCAAAAGTGCAGCGCTCTTATTATAACTTTACCTGTGAACTTCTGGACGGATTTATGGTTGACCTTTCGAAAACCGTACTATTTTCGTACTTTTGTTCTGTTCAACTCTATGGCAGATTGCTGCAAAATAAATACGCACATTTGGTACATTACTTCGCCAAAACGTTCGAGAGACTGATGGCGTGGCGATAAAAGGCCCTTACAAATTGATGTCTGAACTACCTGATCGCACCATTCGCACGGCTAGTCAATTATTATTTACTGACTGCAAAAAGAAGAGATTTAATACATTTTTGTCTATATATGTACATATTTCCTGCTCTGTTACAATATGCACCGATTATATTAAATTAAACAGAGACTGTGGTTTTGCAGTCTCAGTCAAGGTTAGAGTCTAATCATAGAGTTTAAAAGTGTCATCACAAGTCAAAATTCAATATTTTTGCCTTGAGTCAGTTAATGATTTTGAATGGCATACAATGTATATATTTTATTTTTTAAGTCTCAGAAGTTAATTTCGATCTATTGATTACAGGCACATGGAACTTTTTAACTTATGTCTCAGGGTGACGAGCGCAGTGGCAGCGCCCCTCAGATCTTTGCGATTTAAAACTCTAAGTGGCACTGCAACTGTTATGGACAGGCGTGTCGCTTAACACCAGGCGCACGACTTGTTCATCCCGTCACTTGGTTTCATAAAAATAAAAAATTGGTACTCCATATTGGATAGACGCTCAATGAGTTAATAATAATTTACTTATTTCCTCACATAAGTTTAGTCTGTACTAAGGGTCATATTCCAGAACTCTACTCAATGCTCAAGTCAGGATCTGAGTATGATTTCAAGCACTGGAGATACGACCCTAATGGCAGGGACTTAAGTATGATTTCGAGTGCTTTAAACCATACTCAAATCCTGACTTGAGCATTGAATAGAGTTCTAGAATACGACCCTATATCTATCTTTCCCCTCAACATACGAGGTGGTAAATTATGTATATGCCTACTGACTAGTGAGTTTTAATATTAAACATTATTTGTGAGAGACTGTTGCCCGAGATAGGCATAAAAATACCTGTATACAGGTCACCTAGTGTTGTTAAAAAACCGTTTTTTCTGAGGTAAAAAAAAAAACAATGAAAAAAAAAACATGAACAGAAACCGTTTTTTTCTGGAGTAAGTTTTTTTTCTAAAAGTATGAAAAAACAAAAATGACAATTGTATTTTTTACTACATTTCCTCTTTTGATGTTAATATTATTTATTCTTCATAGATAAATTGCTCAAAATAAATGGGCAACACTGACAGTGTTGTTAATTTGTGGCGAATTCCCCAAATTGCGCGGAATTTCAACTCGATTGGGCTTTTTTTAGGATTGACGCCATGTGGAGAAAATGCAGGGATCCTAACATTTTAGCTTTTTTTTTAATCTATTTTAAAATTGCTGTTGCATCGCTACTTTAATGATTGCTGATAAAAACACTACTTATTTATTTATCTAAGAGCGATATCAATTTTTTTCCCACATGACACATATCCCTTATATAGCAACATTTACATAGAATTATTAGCAACCCGCTTACATAAAATTATTCGGTACAATTTGAATGAAGGAAACGAAGACACAGAAAATTTTGATGACATTACAAATGTGGGTAACACCTGTAACTGTAGTATCACCACAAATGAACATTAAAATTTTGTTATAATTATCATTATATATTTTATAAACATGTTATATATATATATTCACACATATTCTTAAAACAAAAGTTAGTGTCTTATTTTATTTCAGTTATACCATTTTACTTTTTCTGAAAAAAAAAACAAATTTAGAAAATAAACCAGGGCGCTGTGTTTTTTTCATGTTTTTTTTTTCAAAAATGTGAAAAAAACATTTGGTTTTGTTTCAAATTGCAACACTAAGGTCACCAGTCACTATTAGACAAGCGCTTTTATTTGAATTCATTTCTATCTTCTGGGGACTAGACGTGCACTGGTTCCACCCCTATGATGTGAATATTCCCAGGATTCGCACGAAGCGTTGCGTGTTTATATGGCGAGCGGCTAGGGTGTGGAATTCCCTGCCTGCGGACTTGTTCCCCGAACGCTATAACTTGGGGATACAATACAAATGTACAAATACAAATGGGACTAGGGATACAATTTTGAAAGAAGGGATCAGGAATTGGAAGATATAAATATGAGAAACCTATTATTGATATATCTAAACAAATACTTATAATTTAATAGAAATATTGAATATTATACTTACATTAACTGAAACGGTCGACCTTTTACGATTAGTATTTGTCGACGATTGCATAATTGTAAGTGGTTATGGATTTTCGGAAATTATCTTGTAAATTGTTTTGTTATAAAAAGGTACGTTACGAAAGTAAAATAATTCCAAAATACTTTTTTACACTTAGAATAGATACAAAGGCTGTGACAATTAATAGTTTTTTCTTTTGTAATCTATGACAAAGAAGATTAAATCTTGATAAATTTTATCAGTCCTGAAGTTTTGGTTTTATTCTTATTTAGTAATAGAAATTTAATATAATTCATACTTTTTTTATACATTTTAGTAATATACACCGTTCACTTGTTTTTATTATAAATTAGGAACTTAATGAGCTGATGGTAAGGATCCACAACAATTGCAATGCCACTCAGAGCTTTAAAGTTATGATCAGTAGAGCTCCTTATGAAAGAGTTTGTCTAGGGAAGTACTGCCACTTTATCTATTTCTGCCGCCAAGCGGTAATGTCAGTATTACTGTGTTCCGGTTTTGAAGGGTAAGAGGGTGCTGGTGAGATTACAGGTACATGGGACTTGTCAACTTATTTCTCAGAGTGATAGGCGCAGTGGCAGTGCCGCTCAGATCTGTGCGATTTAAAACTCTGAGTGGCACTGTTGCAGTGCCATGTGTGTAATGGACAGGCGTGTAGTTTACCATCAGGCGCACGAATTGTTCGTCCCGTCACTTGATATTAAAAAAAATTTAAGGGACATTGCCACTTCCCTTTCATTTTGAGACATAAAATTGATAAGTTCCATGTACCTGCAATTACACCGTTAATTGGCGCCCTTAATCTTCAAAACCGGAACGCAGCAATGCTCACGTGACGGATAAAATAGGAATAGTGGCCGTATTTCTCAGGAGCAACTTTTTTAAATATTCAAATGTCATTAACGAATTTTCACGTTTAGTAGAAAAACATAAACACAAACGCATAGAGAGATTTATAAAAATCGTTATTACATAAAACATCGGGAGCAAAAAATAGAAAACGAAACAATTTATATAAATATGCTATCTGCAAAGAACACACTGTTTACATATGAAGTCATCGTCGAAAAGAAGTTCGGGCTGATGAAGTTAGACGTTAATCATGTTGTCTAATTTCTTCTACTCGCAATAAGAGCATTGACTTAAAAAGCATTATGGTTATATACTAGCCCGAAAAATGGTGTCAGCCCTGTAGTAGAACGGTTGCTTTTTAATACACTGATTTAAACTTTTACAATTTTCACACATTATTTGATTTTAAATTCGGGACTTAGTCGTGTATAAAAACATATTTTAGGGACTTGTAGTCTGAGCATCGAGTATGTAACCAAAAATGGAGGCGAAATATCATTGAATTTGTTTGAAAACTATTCTGCCAAATCATTACGGCGGCAACTGCACTACTATTGGCCAGCCCGAATTCGAAACAATTGACGGGTATCGTCAATTGTTTCACTTTAAATGGACCACTTTAACTTAAGCTTTGCTATAATGAACGAAAATTGAAAATTACTTAATTTAATATTTAATTATCGATGAAATGTGATTCTGTTTGATTTGTAATGGAACAGCCCCCCCACATTTAGAGATATTATGTTTATTACAACAAATACAGAATATTTTTGGAATGTACGGAGATGTACACACAGGTCAGTTGTTGGTGCTGTACTATTTCAACTTTCTAATTTGTGATTTCAGCGCAAACGACAGTTGATATTTACAATCTCAGTACAGAGTACTGAAAAAACCGACCTCAAAAGTACGTGGAATTACATCTACATGCCATGTTTTATTGAAATATCCCCTAGTTCGCCACTATACAGGACTTGACACCGGAGATAATAAAAATCGGTTTTCACTACTCAAAGTATATTGAGAGAGAAAAACGCCTTGAAATGAAGAATAGCAAAATGAACCATTAAAATAATTGCTCCTTAAGTAAAATTTAGGCGCTATTTATAAAAATGAATGTTCATGCGTGATCGGCCACCCTTAGAGGTGGATGATTTTCCTCAAAAAATACCGAAGTTATCGCGTACTTTACATAAAAAAACATACAGTCGAATCGAGAACCTCCTACTTTTTTAAAGTCGGTTAAAAAGTGATATCAGTATCATTTGACTGATGAGTTGCCAGCGATGGGTGGCTCTTATTTTGTCTCTATTTCTGGTTATATACTCGATGTCCCTTAGAAACCATAAACGTCGCCATACGTTTATGTTTTTATACATAATTAAGTCCCAAATTTAATATCAAATAAAATTGCTGCTTTTCAATTATGCGGTCGTCAGTTCGAGTCCCTGTGGTGACATGTACGTATGACTTTTAATTTCTAAATCACGTACACTTTCGAGTATTAACTATATCTGTCGCTAACGGTGGAAGAAGACATTGTGATGATACACTGTTTATTGAAGGTTCACGACTATCGGAAAACGCGTGAAGTAGCCAACCCAGCCAGCGTAACGAACATGGCCTACCCTTTCATTAGGGGAGACCCGTACTCAGCAACAGGTTTGTAGTATGTGTTGATAATGATTTAAAATATCATCATTTCAGGATCGAAAAGTAATTCGCCAATCTATAAGGCCACCAGAAAAAATACTCTTCGCTCTTTCTTCCCAATATTCGAGAATCTAAACAAAAAAACCTGATCCTTCCCAATTCTACTCACACCATAGACTATTACTAAGTGAATATTCAGTGGATCTGAACTTACTAGTTAACTTTATCTTTTTTTTATATTTAAGTAACCTTACATTTAGTTGCATTATAACATTTGTTTTGGAACCTTCTTACGAATTTCAAATGGAAACTACTTGTGAGCCCGAATATAGAGCAGTTTTGCAACAATACAATTACGAGCTGCAGCTACGAGCAATTCTCTGTAAAAAGCTTTTCTTGAGCAAAATGTAATTTACTTGGAACTTCTATCTCGAGATTTCAAAGAGATAGTACTTGAAACTTTACCTAACGTTTGGGAAAAAAAACTCAAAATAACTGAATAAGTCTGCTCGCGCCTGCGCTCTATCCATCCTGTGAAAATTTCGAGCACCGAAATACTCAGTTGTGTTCGTGATCTCTTAACGTAACTACATAAAGTGAAGAACCTTGCAAAAATTTTACGAGAAAACTTTTGCTGAATTCTTTAGTACGATGATTTATTTTCTGCTCGCGTGTGTTTTTCGCGGTTTCGTCTGAGTTCAACGATTTGGTATGTGCATGTTCAGTGGTAAAATGTATGTGACTGAGTTCTTAGTGACGATATTGTTTTGTTTTGCACAAGGCAGAGATGCTAAAGGTAAGTCACTTCCAGTATTTCTTTTCTTTATTGTTTTATGATTCATTTTCTTAATTTAGAGTATAATTAGGTACTTATTGCAGTACCAGTACTGTGTAGAGATTTAAAATTCCCGTGAAATTTCTATAGTCAATAAAAACCGTTGCAAATTGCCTAAATTTAACATAAATTCAAACGAATAGCATGAAAAAAATAAATTAAAAATTGTTTAAACCGTCAATATAAAATAAAACTCAAAAATCTTTTAGCGCTATTTTGTAATTGAATTATTGCGATATTTCTGTAATTGCAAATATAAATAGTCCTTGTTCAATTTATACGTATTGTGTAAAATCAAGAAGAATAACAATGTTTCCCTTTCACTCCATCACAACGTCGTTCTTAGTAATAATTCAATTATCGTTTCAATTTCATTTGAATATCAACACCATACCAAGTACCGAATAATAAAGTGAATTCCCGGAAAAATCCCGGAACCGGGATTTCCCGGGAATTAACCCTCCCAATCCTTGTAAATAAATGCAAGTTCCCTAATATCAACTAATTTAAAAAAATATGTTTACATAATTATTGTTTAGAACTAATTCAGTATAATAAAATTTGGTTAAATAATAATAATATTTATTTGTTTCGGCTTGATATAAAATTGTGACCAGTTAAATCATGTAACCTAACTGTTTGTAAAGTATAATATTTGTAGTACCACTCGAAATCAAGTAACCGAACTGCTTAGAAAGCATAGTATTTCTAGAAATTACAGGCTCTTTTGGGGTAAGTTCCTTTTTACCATAACCTGTATTTAATTTAAGTAAGGAGTATTTTTATGCGATTATATCTGTTTTTATTCCATTAAACATAATGATTTTATATCATTATGTTTTTTTACAGCCTTTACGCCTTTACTTTATGTATTCTTTTCTCTTGCTGTATTCTTTCTTTATTTATACAATAAAATTCATGTGGATCGAGCATTTTATTTAATTATGCGAGGCCCGCGTTACAACTGTATTCATTAGCACAATTTTACAAGTTTATAATACATACAAATTTAATATTCAATTACTTAAATGGCTCCACATGCAAACGAATTGTTTTAACTGATTCAAAATTAATGGATGCTTCAGTCTCCTAGCTGTTGCGGTTACCGGTGCTAGCGTCGTACGACAAAGGACTTAGAGTTAACCGCAACCTTTTACCGACTAGTCTAGGCGCTTTTAATCAAATAACTATGCCACGCATCCCCGCATAGTGCCGTTCTATGTTGGGCAAATGTAATTGCAATTTCAAAGCTACATTTTGCAAATGTTGTCGGTACTTTGTAATTAATAACTTATAAACTAATTACTGTGTTGAGTAGTTCTACCAATAAACTCAGCAGCAGTGCGGACTAAATGTATGTAGTTCAACTACAATGTATACGCTGAACTACTTTTGTGAATTGCAACAAAATTTTGCTCAACCCTAGCGCCAGTGTAGTAATTTGATCGAATTGTCTATTTACAGAAAATTCAATGAAATATTAATTGTATGACAATTACAATTATGCATAACGTTGTTATAAAAATTACTCTACTTGTTACACGCCATCGGCAAATAGAGTAACCTAATTATTCGGGTTAATGCTTATGAAAACAAAATTAATAATTTTAATATTAACCTAGAAACAAAGTTGTACGACGATAAATAAGTACAAAACAAAGTGTGCTTATATTATGAATAGTAAAAATGATTGTGTCGTATAATATCGTATCTGCTACGACAAGCGTAGCCGCGTAGCATTTGTGGCTGACGTAGCACCCGACCGCAAACTAACCGCAATCTTTTGACGATAAATTCTATTTATCGCGTTTAATCAAACGGAGTATGTTCATACTTAATTAGATAATTTAATGTATAACACATGAAACGAAACCTGTTATTTGTTTCCTAATATCCTGTAATCAACTCGTCGTTCGTATAAATTGGGATTATAGTATTTTATGAACTTAGTATACAAAGAGTAACAATTTTCGAATGTCGATTCTAGCCATTTTCTATTTATAAATTATGTTTTGCACTAAGGTTCGACCTCTATGCAATTTACAATATACTTTTATATATTAAGCAGAATAAGCAGATTAAGCTCCGCTGCATACGCAGTCCGCAGAATACGTGAGCTAACCGATGTTAGTACTGCTAGACTAGTTTACTTTAGCTACTTCCATAGTATAATGTCCTCCGGGATGCTCATGTGGGGTAAAGCGGCAGATATTCAAACCATATTTGTATTGCAAAAACGAGCGATTCGTTCTGTGTACCGTCTAGGCTCTCGGGTTTCTCTCAGAGAAAAGTTTAAGGAGACTGCTATCATGACTGTGGCATCACAGTACATTTACTCAAATATTTTATATGCCCGTAAAAATATATATAATTTCAATAAGAAAGAAGATATCCATAATATTAACCTTAGAGCTAAGTCCAATTTCATGGCACCACGATTTCGTTTAACCAAGGTAAGCGACTCTTTTATGGAAAGTGTATACGTTTTTACAATGAGATTCCGGAGCATATATTAAGTTTATCATTTCCTAAGTTAAAAACTACATTAAAAATATTTTGATCGAAAAGTCATATTACAAAATTGAAGGCTACGTGTTAGATAAAGATGTATGGAAAGACGACACGGCTCCAGAATCCACACAAATTTGATTCAAAGTGTATTCCATAGCATTTAAATTTATTTGAAAAGAGCAATCCCCACAGTTTCTTGCTCGTTCTTCTCAGGGAGGTCAGCGTAGTGAACGAGCAGTAGCTTAATGTAATGTAATGTAAATGTGACGTTTTCAAGTGTATATTTATTTTACCGATGGAATAAATGATCTTTGACTTTGACTTTGACTATAGACATTTAAAAATAATATTTTAGCGTGCATTTTAAAACAGGTGGGAAATATTTAAGTTTATTATTCATTAAAAATGCCCAGAACTGGTGAAGCGTATAGATGTCGTATTTCATCAAGATAATGCCAAACCACACACATCTTTACAAAGCCGGCAAAAATTATTGCAGTTAGGTTGGGATGTTGTTACCTTATCAAACGTATTTGCCCGATATAGCCATTTCAAATAGTTTCCTGTTTCGGTCTGTACAAGTTTCTTTGAATGGATGCAGCTTTAACAACTAAAACATCGAACATTTAGAGCTGTATTTTATAAAAACAGATTTTTTTTATGAAAGAAGAGGAACACGAAAGACGACTAAAGATCAACATAGCCAATTCATAGTAGAATAAAGTTAGATTTTTTTTCGTCTGGCACATACCGCACGTCTTCTACACCACATATCTTTTTGGTTAACCCAATATTTCTAAGCCGATATTTTACTAGTCTTTCAAACTTTGTTACCGGCTGTGTATAACAAAAGAATTGTGTACTGTACCTGGTATCTTGCACATACCTAATTGAATTAAAACACCAACTCCTATAACCTATGCTAAATCCACAGACCACATAAATTCTTTCTTCTGTGGCTAAATCTATATTTAGCATAGGGTCAATTCGTCAAGGCTTAATTTAGCTATAAGTTGTCAAGCTATAAAGAGCGAATGTTTTGGTTTCGGTTCGTAATATTAAATTTCGCTACTAGGACGTCCCGTTACATTTGGGAGACGGACGTTAACATATGTCTGTGTGCGCACTAATACGTTCTGTCTTGTGACTAATATATCTTCATTTTGTATTTATTGGCAAAGACCTTTCTAGTTTCATTCGGGCAAACTGTAGTCTGTAATGGTTTCAATTTGTCAGGCCTGTTTCAAAGCACTAAATTAATCTTATTTTATAGGGTTTTGTCGCTTATATTTCATTGTCCATAGCTACCTAAAAAGTTTTAATTCTTCCACTTATATTAGAATAAATTTGAACAAAAAAGTTCAAACATTAAGCAATCTGGGGGTTGATACTCGTGCGCGGCAACATTTGCTCGATTTGAAAATACGGTCTAGTGAGAATGTCAAAATACTTTATCGTTTTATAATAATATGTGCTAGACTACCCTACGATTTGCCTGGTCTCAAACTAGGATATTTCCTGTACTATCAGTACCAGAGCAATGGAACTCCGGGGCACTTCTCAGAGCACCCAGACTAGGGCCAATATAGAAAAGTTATTTTCCCAAATTGGTTCTACTGGGAATGGAACTCGGGACCTCCGCATCCAGTGCCTACAATGTAATAACCGTTAGGCTACCGAGGTCGCCAATTTTATTTCAAACATGATGTTTATTATAATAATTTTATTTATAGTTTTGCACTAAAGTTTTCTTCGTGTTAGAAAGTAATTAATTATTTATTTCATAACGAAAAAGTAGAACACAGTATAACTATTTCGGAACCGTTAGTTCCGGAAATGAATATGTCTATACACCCTTTTCAATAGTTTTTTGTATTATTTTGGAAGAAACCCTTATTCAGGATTTCGTTGGGCCGAAACCGCAATCTGCATATATAATCCTTTTGTTTTTATTGATTGTATTCAAAACGTAATCGATGCAGAATTTTTTGCACATACTGCAGCAATTGTCTAATTTAAACTAATGAAAATAACTACACATGCGGAAATTAATCGTTGTTTCAAAATAAAGTCTTTATAGACAAATTTATGTCGACATTTTACCATCTTGGCTTCGACATTTTGATTTCTACTGCCTCCTTCATGTCTTTGTATATTAAGTATCGAGGGTCAGTCTGAGTCCGTTGTAAGATTCTGATAATACTAAAAACTGTTTCCGTTCGACATCCACCATGTTTTTTCGACTTTTATTGTACGAGAATTAGGCCTAACGATGACGCGCAAAAACACAGTAACATTAGAGCGTCATTCATGGCGATTTTATTTAGATCCATCTACATATGGAAAACAAAGTCTCTTCTCTATTTTCATTAACTCTGTCACTTCTGTGTTGTCCTCAAACTTCCATTTCTATGCCGACGATTTGCAGCTCTACTGTAGTTTTAAAACTTCCGATATCGTGCAGTCGTTGAAGCGGTTAACGCTGATTTAAGAAACAATGCTCATTGGGCTGAGTCTTTTGGCTTGTTGGTTAATGCCAAAAAGTCGCAGGCCATGATTGTGCGAAGTGAGCATAAACGTGGCCTTTTGGACATTGATTCTGTCAAAATTATACAGTATAATTCAACGCCCATTGTCTACACTTCTACTGCTACCAATCTAGGTCTGCTTGTGGATTGTAATTTAACTTGGACTTCACATATTAATGAAGTCAGTCGAAAAACCCATTTCTCCTTGCACTCGCTTAAGCGCCTCCAAAACTTTATGCCTTTAAAATCCAAGATCTGTTTAGCTCAATCTCTTATATTACCGTTCTTAGACTGCAGAATCCTGCTATTTAGGCGCTACTGAAGAACTGCTAAATAACCTTGAAAGGTTGCAAAATCTATGTATAAGGTTCATCTTTGGCCTTCGTAAATTGATCGAATCTCACACTATCGCAATCAGCTCAAGTGGCTTCCCATTCTTCTCCGTAGTAATTTGCATATCGTCTCTCTTCTTTACAACATTCTACATAATCCTTTGTCTCCCAGGTATCTGAAAGAGCCTTTCAGCTTTCTCAGATCCCAGGATAAGCCTTGTCGCTCTCTCGCTAGGTCCCAATTATCTTTTCCATCATTCAATTCCGGTTTTTATTCTCACTCCTTTACTGTTCATACGGTCAGACTTTGGAACGCACTTCCCATTGCTGTACATGCCAGTAAATCCTTAGCTATCTTTACAATGAGAGTCAAGGAGCACTATTTATCCTCTGTTCCATCAATTTTATAGATATTATAATATGAAATATGTATTTATCTAAGTATTTATACAGTCTGTAGTAATTTAATATTTTTGCTGTTCTTTTTTTTATTATTATTTTATTACATAATTTAATTTTGTTTTGTTGTGCACGTAAACCCGTTATCGTAATTACTGTGTCCTGTATTTTCGTCTGCCGGAAGAAATTTCTTATAGAAATAAGCAGTACCTTTTGTTTGTGTTTTCCGTTTTACCAAATGTGATTTGTGTTTTCCTGTACAATAAATAATTAAATAAATAAAATAAATAAAGTCTTAGCACTTTTCACGGAGAATTAAATGAGACAGACACCTCTCACATTACAGTACTGGCACGCTATGATGGCCGTTTTAACATAGTACAATAGTGAGGTCAAATCTGAATTCATTATCGAGAAAAATGTAATCAAATGCGAGTCGAGTATTGCAAGAGGTAGCTGATTAAAAAGTTTTAATCAAACGAAAATAAAAATGTTTACTTAATATATCGTCAATTAGAAACAGCTTGTTTTGCATTGTGCTTTGACGCGAGTTTGCCAGAGGTCATCGAGTATATAACCAGAAATAGAGACGAAATAAGGGCCATATATTCCTGGTAACACATTAGCTATACAGCTTTTATAAATATCAACCCTCGTTTGCACTGATATATAGACAGGCCAACTACTGACCTGTGTGTACGTCTCCGTATATTCCAAAAAATATTCTGTATTTATTGTAATAAAGATAATATCTCTAACAATGCCGTGCTGCTCTATTCGGTGGTGTGGGAAAAACAGCAAAACATCTAGTTACAAAACAAACGGAATCACATTTCATCGGTAATTAAATATTAAATATGTAATTTTGCAATTTTCGTCCATTATAGCAAAGCTCAAGTTAACTGATCGATATGAAGTGAAACAATTGACGATACTCATTGACGACACCCGTCAATTGTTTCGAACTCACAGTGATGATATGGCAGAATAGTTTTCAAACAAATCAAATGACATTTCGTCTCTATTTCTCGTTATATACTCGATGCCATAGGTAGAAGTTGTGCTGGCCAGCGATCCCATACGTGACGATCGTATTAGATTCCAAATTCAAATTTCGAAGAACAAGTTGTATCACTTTTGACAACAATGTACAGCTATTAGTTCCTTCAACGTAGTTATGAATTAATACGAAACTTGATGAGCGGACAAACGTCAAAACGGCCATCATAGCGTGCCGGTACTTTAACCAACCGAAATCTATGAATGATATAAAAATTTCGATCATCAACATTTCTTCGAGCAAAGGTGTGTAAATATTCTTTCATGTTTTCTTTGTTTTGATCGAAATCGTCCACACACCTATGTCGTATCGTAATAATCCATACCTATTATTGAAATAAAAAACATTATTCCGTACATCTTTCCATTTACACCCACAGACGAGAAACTTCTGACTGGCCTGTCATGCGGAGGAAAGTATGTCATGGGACGATAAGAGTATTAGTTGTGAATATGGACGGGTATAAGGGGAGAGGAATGCCAAAGAAAAGATGGATGGATTGTGTGAAAGATAACATGGATAAAAAAGGTATGGTATGGGTAATAGGTATGGAAATAACTGCTGATAGGGGAGAGTGGAAGAAAAATACATGTTGTGCCGATCTCACCTAGCGTGCGATAAGGACAGGAAGAAGAAGACGACGAGAAACTTCTAAAAGCCATTTCTGGTCATAAAAATTTGTTTCGATTTATTTTTATAGACTCAGCTCTATAGAAATAAATCGATTAATCCAGTATACAGTCAATTAGTGAGATTCAATGCCGTATATAAATTTAACTTGATTATTCGAATCTTCTTCTTTTCGTATCGATAACATACACTGTCATGATTGCCATCATGGTGAAAGAATATACCAATCGACATGAGGTACCTACTTGCCGATTGATGCCCAGGGTGCGCTAGACGTATGTGATGTCATGCGCCTGGTGGAAAGTTATACGCTTGTCCTTGGCAGTTGCAGTACCACTCAGAGCTTTAAATCGCAAAGACCTGAGGGGTGCCATCGCGCCTTTCACCCTGAGAAATAAGTTGACAAGTCTCACATGCCTGTAATTTCACCACCCTTCAAAACCGGAACACAGTTCACTTAACTGCTTGGCGGCAGAAATAGGTAAGGTAACAATATATATACTGCTACTATAGTGCTACAGTTTCAAAAGTATAGTGTAAATCTTTAAAATAATTAACATTTTTACTAGTGTTTTGTAACTGAGTTGCAATCTGGACTTTAGTAAAAGTTAGTTGTAAAGTTGAGTACCTTGTTTGTTTTATTTTTAAAATAACGGGTACTTGTGAGTTAATGTTGTTGTGCTATCTAGGGATGTAATACACACGAGCTTAATTCCTACTTCGCGCTACACGCGAACTGTACTAGCAGTCGGTCGTTGTAATGTCATTGCGATGCGATGGCGTGCAGTTATTTCGACTTCGTTCAAACTGCTTTAGAAATTTGAGGGAAAACTGACTTGTTTCGTATTAACGCCATAATGAATATTTCAGATGAACCGCGGTTTGCCGTCGAGGGATCAAACGTGACAGTTGTGGTAGGGAGAGACGCCGCCCTTCTCTGTACCGTTGAAAACTTGCACAACTACAAGGTATATATAACATCACTTAATTATTTCTATGAAATATTGTTACTGTCATGTACACGAATAAAAATTCCTTCCGCCCAACAGGAGTGAGAAGATTCATAAATCTCTCACAAGGTGTCACTTACGGCATTGAAAGCCGAAAAAACATAATACTAGGATCTACAATAGACACGGAAGAATTTCGTCTATCTGCTGATTCAATCTGGAGCTCAGTCGGCAGAGCGACGCCACGGTAGAGCATGGTCCCAGGTCGAAGGAATTTTTCTTTGTGTTCGATCTTTGTATTAATAATTCTAACAAACTAGTGGAGTTATTTCACAAAAAATATATGAATAACACGGTGGAAATACAATGTGAAATTCTATTTAAAAAAATCAATACATAATATAATTACTGTATTTTCAGAGTCATAAGGACTATAATAATTTAGCACTTTACTTACGACTTACGAATTACGTATTTAAGGCCACGTGTGATCATACGTCAAAAGTGCTTTCATCACACGAAAGTCATGAAAATAATGCGAACTAAATGACTAAAACCATGTATATGTGAAATTTTATAGCTCTCCTATATGCATAAAAAAACATGGACTAATTTCGTATAATCTTCTTACCTCTCTCCTGAATAATTGTCATTCTGCAGACGTGGCTTTATTACCAAAGGTACGATAAAATAGTTATTGAGGAACTACTAATCTACTAGAAATTGCACTAATCTGGCAATCGCAGGTTATTGAAAACCAAAAGAACCAATTCCAAAACAGACAAGCACTTGCGCTGAACCACATTCTTTTTCAACGTTACTTATTTTCTATGCAATGAGAGCTACTTTAAAATTGCGAAAATTGATGTCACGTTCTGTAGACAAATTCGATAGTGAATGTTTCAAAACAGGAGCTTTAACATAAATGCACTTAGTTACATATTTTGTTGAATTGTATAAGACAATAGTGTACAAAATTTGTTGTAATTTTGTGTCCCTGTTTCATTTAAAAATATTTTTTATTTTCACAATCGCTCCATTAAAAGAACTGTAACGTACAACGCAATCGAAAAGACAGGCAGACAAGGGTGTGTCGTTTCGCAGATATGGCCTTATTACAGCACGAGTGCGATTTATATTTATTATAAAAAAAAACTACTTTTTCACAACGAATATGAACATTGTAAAGTTTCTTATATTTCAAGTACGCGGCCTAATACTTTTAAGGTCTAATACATTTAAAATCTGGAAAATTGAAAACGACCAAATTTAATTAAGGATCATAGTTGCATGATGAAATATCATAACAATTGCTGCTTGATTTAATACTTTAAATTCCTTTGTTTTTATGTCCAGTATACGAATATGAATTAAAAAAACTACAATGACACGGGAGTAAAATTTTATTTAACAATATTCCTTTATTATCTCGCTCTCGAATTGAGAAGCTGATTGTTCCATTTCATTTAAAATCCATCTTATACTCGAACTTTAGTTGCGCTCGTGACGCGCGTGCAGCTGAATATCTCGTGTTAAATGCAAAGTTTTACACCTTTTTTATAAAATTCTACTTTTTCTTTTAATTCCGCAATATGGCGAGGGTCTCAATACTACTTGTCAACCTTTAACAGTGATAGAGGTTTCGTATATTGCCCATCAGACTTGCGGTCGAAGAAAATCGGAATCACGCCCATGGGATCTGTCACGTACAGAGCAATTTTAGCAAAGCAGTTTCAAAAGAAATTTCATGGCCCTGTCTCTACTAAGGAGTATAGCCTATATATATTTTGATAAAGGACGACAATTTACTATTGAACTCTGTAATTTTAGCATTATATAGCTACATAATATATTTCATATTGTCAAAAACATTGTATGGCGAGGGCACAGGTGCAAATAGCTCGCGTTTTTAATAAAACTAATACAAAACCCGTAAAAACTACACAACGTGTAGGTCAAATACTAATTTCCATAACGAAAGGTCTTCACATCTGTAAAACAAATGGACGACACTTGCCAGTATGGCATAAGATAGGCAATACTAGCAACTCGTATGAGTTGTGTGATTCTCTATTTACTGTAAAGTGCAACGTGTAACAAATATTATTGACTTCAGAGTTCAAGGAAGGCGAGATAACGAAAGACTGCAGACAAGGGTGAGCCCTAAAGTTCCGTGAAATTGTTATGGAGTGATTCTACCCGTTAGTAGGAACAGTTTTTACTGTGGGACCGCCCCTTTGAAATTGCGGGAAAATGTCAGCTGTTATTTATATTTGGGTCGATTAAGTGTGATATATATAAATTCTTGGATAAATAGGTATTTACTTTGTAATTCTGAGTCAGTTATCCTATTATTTATGGGACTTGTCAACTTATGTCTCAGGTTGACGGGCGCAGTGGCAGTGCCCTCAAATCTTTGCGATTTGGGGCTCTGACTGGCACTGCAACTGTTAAGGACATGCGTGTAGCTTAACCGGCAGGCGCACGACTTGTTCGTCCCGTCTCTTGATATTATAAAAAAAATTATTTAAAGAATAACGTTTAATATATAAGGTTTTTTTGTAATTTTTATTAAATTTTAATTTTTTTTGTAAAAATAACGATAACAAGATATTTAATTTACCTATACTATGACAAAATTGTATTCTCTGCATTTGAAACTTGGTATGAATACTGTCCAAATCAAAATCAAACACAACGTATTTTTTCAAAACTACGTTAAGGGGTTATTCAACATCAACCCATTTATACGTTCCACTGCTGGGCACGGGTCTCCTCTCAGCCGAGGGTCTAGGCTATAGTCCGCCATGTTGGCCGAATGCAGGTTAGAGACTTCACACGGTTTCCGAGTGTGGCGAATCTTCTTCCACGTGCAGGTTTCACCAGGATGTGTTCTTTCACCGAGGTGAATTTGACGCTGTAAACTAAAAGCCCGGGAAGGGGTTATTATGATAAATAATAAATTATTGTAAACATAGATCACCGTATAAACAGATAGGTTATGTACTGGAGGTGGGAACTTTATTATAGGATAAGGAGTATATTTAATTAACAATCAAATGGTTCGTTCCACTATGCTTCATCTTATCTCGAACGAGGTTTATCTAAGACCATGTAAATAAAATAGATAAATCCTGAAAAAATATTTCTTCGTTTAGTTCGTCTTAATAACAAAATGTTGAACAAGCTTCGTGACTTAAATTGTCTGAAGAAAAAACCTTTCAAAGATAAATTACGCGCGGCCAAGAAAGCAAGAAGACATAAAAGTAATTACTCACTAATTCAGTAAGTAGTGTAAACGGAAATTCTTTGATTAATAAAAACACATGAATGTACAGAATAAATGACAAAAAAGAACTAAGAAGAGAGAGTTAGTAATTACGCAAAAATAACAATGTAGGTCCAGTATCAGAAAGTAGTTCTACATTATTACACCTGCGAGACTCACCGTGTCCAACTCCATTAGTTACGTTAATAGTTCCAATAACTCATTTCCTGGCGTAATGCGTTTCCATTCAGTTACGTAGAGGTCCTTTTAAAGGTAGACACAGATTAAACGGAAGGCACGCTTAGCACGCTACGAGTTTTACTACACCTTTATATAATTTAAACTTGCTTACTATTGTTTTTAAACTATTTTTTCCGATCTAAATCGCCTATATTTGTTTTCTTTTTCTAATAAACCAACGGGACTTTTACAGATCCCATGGTCATGACTGAGAGATATTTATGTAGTTATAAAAACGTGCTTTCATTTCCTATGTGTAACAATTGCGAAAACCTAAGAAATCGATGTACGCTTAATATAATTTAAACTTGAAATTCCATAACTGATGGTTATGGAATTTCATGAACATAAAAGATGGTTTTGCCAAAATACCTACTGGTACATTACGCTTAATAATTCTCCAATCTTATTTGCGGAATTTTAGTTGAATCAATAAATTTGTTGCTATAATTATTGTGTTTGATGGTTTTACAAAGAAACAAGTTACATTTATCACCTTGAACAACATTTTTATTATTTCATCACTTTTTTTCTTACTGTAGCTGCCTCTAACCAATTTTAGAGCTTGTAGCGTTTTATAACTGCCTCCGTGGCCGAACGGTTACCATGCCGGACTGCCACGCAGAGGTCCCAGGTTCGATTCCCGGGCCGGGAGAAATACTTGTATGGCCTACATTTATTTCTCTCGTGAGTTTGGGTGTAATTTGTGGTTGTCTATGTGTGTGTCCATGGCACCCGCGACACAGGGTTTCCCTAGTGCGGGGCTATGTTGATTGAAAGCGTTATTATTAAAAAAAAAAAATAATAATAATAGAATTGATTTCAATGACATACTTAATTCATTAGCGAGGGCCTCAAGCCGCGACGCTCCTAGAGAATTCGCTTATTGCTACAAGCGTCAACGTCGAGCGTCAATTGCAAATATGATATTATTTATAAAAGGAAATAGAGCGAACTTGCACGAGCGCTACGCGACTTTTTTGCGGACGACCAAAGCAAATTATACGAGGGAGTTCCATAGTGTGCACGAAACTGTCGCTCCGCTGTTGAAACAAATTATTTTGGTTTTATTTGTTGTTTGGTTACTACTGAGAGCAAATAGTTATTAATACATATTTAAAGTATATTCCACCAAAAATATTAAACAATATTATATATTTAATTCGTATAAGAGTTGTACTTAACTACCTTCCACCACCGAAGGCGCTGTAAGCAAATTACCAAACTCCCTGAGTGTATTTTGACGCTTTAAAATTGACGCTTCAAGCGTGGCCATATTTTCGTAGCCGAGGCATTACAAATTTAGTACTACATATTCAACATAACTACAGTTGTCTACGTCCACTTTCTGTTCTGTGATATGGCAAAAAAGGCAGATATGGTTACTGCCTACACTCCATAGACACTAGCGACATCACTCAGCAATAAGTTGGTGACACTGTCCATCAAATACGCGACTATATAATACGCGATAACTTACAAATACTTTGAAATAATACGTTTCAAGAGAGTTAGTGTTACCGCCAAATGGTTACAAACCCTAATATAAGCCGCCTCACACAGTGTTACATTTGTCCTTGAAAAGAGCAATTATGTAGGTAAAGTTACACCGTTTACCCTTTGTGGAAATTGTGCCGCTTTGTTTTCGTCCATTATGTTTCTACTAATGCTAAATGCGGAAAAGGCTCAGCATAATTTAGTACTTTGTAATATAAGTAAAACAGATTTTGTAACATGTTTCACGCCCAATAAATAAAGGTAGTGATTACAGATGGTTATAAATATATAATTATGTGAAGTAAATCTGGAGAGGATTCGTTAGCCTCCTAGTATAAGCTAATCAAAAAGTATTTATTATAGTTACCGATCAATTTTACAGTATTTATTTATTGCCAATATACAATGCAAGCAGTCACGTTGCAACTTAGCAACAACTAAAAAACTTTGAAGTTTCAAGAAACTAAGATTTTTGAAAATTCTATATAAACACGACGTTTGTTCAAAAAAGATTATTTTTTATATAATTTACTTATGTCATATAATAATAATAATAGATATAATTTTATGAATATTTATTTCCTTCAAAGTACTTCCCCTGACATGTCATGCATGGGTCCTATCGTTTTTTCCATTGCTCGTATGCTCCCTGGAACTAAGTTTGTGTAATGGCTTGCAGCCGCTGTGCCTACATTTTCAGACGAAAACGACGTCATGTGGCTCGTTTTTCTATTACTAATTCAAATGGTACACGATTCGGACGCATTTTCAAAAATCCGTTTTTTTTTAACAAACCTCATGTAATATATCTTGTGTATTATTATTATTAAGTACTTAGTGATTTATGTATCAAACAAACCACAACCACGTACAGTTTTAAAAACTAGATTATATTTCAGAGTGATTAAAATATTCAGATTCAGATTCACTACTACGTTATAATAGTAATATAATACTAATAATATTATAATTACTTTCTCTGCAGACATAACAATGCTGTCTAGCCGCCGATTGTGTCTTTGATCATATTTTGCATTGTTACTGTTTTTATTTTGTGTGCAATAAAGCTTATTATTCTATTATTCTATTCTATTGTACATGTACAAAATTTTAAGGATGTATTAAAATGTATTCCACACTTTCTTTATAATATGCTTGTACTATAGGATATCAGGCAATGATCTTATATACTTAAATACCCGGCCTCTCCTCACGGATAACAATCCTCTAAAAGATAAAAAAAATAGAGTAATTAATTCATTTTAAATTATTGACCTAAACTGCGTATGCGTGTGTACGCGGGTGCGGGTAGCGCATGGATAACGGAATAAAAATAATTATATATAATAATTATATTAATTATATTATATTAATAGGAATAATATTAATTAATAATAATTATTTTTGTTACATGATGAAGCCTACCCATGCGCAGTATGCGAAGGTAAAGCGGGAAGTAAGGGAAGGTTAAAAAAACCGTTTCCCGCACCAACGGCATCACTTGCCTGATTTTGTTATTCCCGTTTACGAATGTCATTAGGTTACGTCCCGTGCGCGCCAAATATATGGGATTTACTAATACCATATACGTGGGTACACCCTATCTCGTAGCAAATGGTCCGTGTGTACATTGTAGGTGGTGAGAGCCTTTACAGGGCTCAAAGACTGAGTTGAACAAACACTGAGGTAGAGAGCATTCCCTAGCAGTTCAAAGCTTCGTAAATCCCTGGTTTGCTCATGAATTTCTTGTTATGGAGCGAATTAAATGCCGTGTTTATTTATTGAGGCCATGACGAGGTAATTGCAAACATTATTTATCAATGCAGTGCAATGCTAACTAGCTAAACGCAGGAACGTTATTAAACGTGCTGAATTCTGTATACAGCGCAATCGATTTTCGATAATTGTAATAGCATTTTTTTGAATTGTTACTTTTATTTATTTATTTAAGATATTGCACATAGAAAACATTTTATACATAGAAAACATATATTAAAGTTAAACATTTAAACTTATAAACTACGTACTCTACTTTTAAAAAACCTCACAGCGTGCAATAGCAACAATATTAAATAAAATATGCAAAAATTATAATGAAACAAAGGGAAATTATTTTATTTCTGCATACATATATAACTATTAAATTTTCATATACGTGTGGCACACTATAAGTTTCCGGAATGAATAAGAAAAAAATACTATAAATGGTCAGAAATGAATTAATTATTTCTCAAAATATTCTCCGTTAGCGTAAATGCACTTTTTCATTCGAATGAACCGATTTTAAAAACATTTATGCCACTCCTCTGTGACAATCTCTGAAACATATTTTTCATACTCTTCGACAGCCTCTTCAGGTGATGAAAATCGTTGACCGCGTATTCTTAATTTTTGAAAATAAATAAAAGTCGCCAGTCACCTGGCAGACTGTACGCCGGATGGCTCATAAGGTCAACGTTGTTCACCTTCAAAAATTCATTTCTCTGTCTGGCCGTGTGAGAACTGGTGGTGCAAGATTATACGGCGTTTACGGTTATTCTTACGGAGTTTGTCAATAACTTCCGGCAAACAAGTGGTCGTGTACCAATCACTATTCACGGTACAATGATTCTCCAAAGCAATAGTAGCCACGGGTCCAGTTTAAAAAAAAAGAAGCAATTATCGGCTTAGAAGCACTTTTTTTTTAGAAGCACGCGCGCCACTTTGGTTGGTTTCGGCTCATCTCGAAAGACGCTCGATTGCTGCTTTGTTTTAGGATCGTAACTATAAATCCATGTTTCGTCACCTGTTACTATGTCCCACACCAAATTTGACATCCCTTAGTTGAATCTGGTAAGCATGGTATTGCACCATGTGACGCGATCCGTTCTTTGAGCCTCAGTCAAATTGTGTGGGATCCACCGAGAACGCACTTTTCACACCCAAATGTTTGTGTAGTATTGATTGTAGGTATTTGACTCATGCCTAGGCCTAAAGATACCGGAATGTCATGGTATATCACATGCCTGTCTGTTTTGATCGTACGGCGCACAGCATCGATGTTTTTGTTGTTCACAGCAGCGGACGGGCGACCATCACGAAATTCGTCACTGAGATTCACACGACCGCGTATGAATTCTGCAAACCAGCTATAAATAGTCTTGCATGGTGCTTCATCGCCAAAAGCAGTTTGAAGCCAAGCCAAGCTCCGCTGAGCTGTTAAATTACAATTAAAGTGGTAGAAAATCATACTACGAAAATTTTCACGAGTAAATTGACGGTGATGTAAACAACCAATTTGTGAAATGACGCCACAATGTAAAAACAAGTGACAGTCAGATGAAACATACTGTATTCTACAGCCAAATAGTTCCATTTTCAAATGTTGTAATTACTTTTTAAATGTTGTTTATGTAAGTGGCCAGTTTCGGAAATTTATAGTGCTTCCTATGTACAATACTCGTAAAAATTTAAAAATAAAACAAAAGAAGAGAATTTATAAAATATTTGCGATATAGTGTCGTTTATTTTAGAATATGTCAGTCAATATTATATCAATTTAGTAATACCTTAAGATTGTCATGTGTCATTTCCAAGGGTGAGAGCCTGGTAACTTGTAGTACACGCGTTAAGCCTTTAACAAGCACCAGCTCCCAAAAATAAGTTATTGCATATATCTTAAATTACTAAGAACTATATGTACGTATTTTTGTGGAGGAATAAACGTTATTATTATTATTATTATTATTATTATTATTATTATTATTAATATTCTTTTGTAACAGTTCAAAACCAAAATGTAGGAAGATTAAGTCAATTTTTCTTTTTGTTTTAATAATACCAAGTGACGGGATAAACAAGTGATGCGTCTGGTGGCAAGCGAAACGCCTATCCATAACAGTTGCATTGTCACTCAGAGCTTTACGTCGCAAAGATCTTAGGGGCACTGCCACTGCGCCTGTTACCCTGAGACATAAGTAGACAAGTCCCAAGCGCCTGTAATTTCATAATCACCCTAACCCTTCCGAACCGGAACGCAGCAATACTCACATTTACTGCTTGCCAGCAGAAGTAAGTAAGGCGGCAGTGCTTACCTGGGCAAACACTTTCACAAGGAGCTCTACTGCTAATAAATTACGTTTGCTTTATAAATTGTTACTGTATTGTACATAAGTTGATTCCATTTTTAAAATACGCCTGAACACAATAAAGCCCATTATCAAAGTCACCATTTCGTCCTATTCGACAAAAAAGTGTATATTTGTCTGTGAAAGTATAAAGGATAAATTGCGATTAAACTTAATACAAACGATTAAAAATTTTGATAGGAAATGTAAAATGAAACTTACGCTGTATTTAGAAAGGCCCACCGGCCGGCCTCACATTCAAAGTATTGTTACCTCACAGTTGCGCGGGCCGCTACCGTGGCGCGATGTTTAACAAATTCGATATGTTTTGGGAAATACTCCAATGGCATACCTTTTATATTTGTTAAAAATTAATTTTAAAAAATACGAATTTTTGTTTACTAAACTGTGTAATGTAATTTAAATACATTTTATATCAGCAAAAACAAATACTTACAAGCATATAGTAAATAAAAATATGAGCACTGAAACCTTCCACTATTTTTCAAGGAAGGGATCGCACTCTGGAACTGACTGTAATTCTGATGCGTAAGCACCTGCATGTGGGGTGAATGAGAGAGTGCCACTGTACGCTACCATGGAAATTACTAGGTAATCAGAATCATGTGACATGCAAAGTTCAAGGGATTGAGATTTTTTATGATATCAAGTGACAAGACGAACATGCAGTGCGCCTAGTGGTAAACGACACTCCTACCCGTAACAATTGCAATTGCAAGGCCACTCAGAGCTATAAATCGCACAGACCTGAGGGGCACTGCCTCTGAGACACAAACTTAACAAGTCCCATGTGCCTGTAGTTTCACGAACAGCCCTTCAACATTGCAACGCAGTAATAATAACTAATAATACTGTTTCATGGAAGTAGGATAGGTTGCCACCTTTTGTGAAAAAGTTTAACCTGGGAAATATCGCCGTATTTCTCAGGATAAACTCTTTCACAATAAGCTAATAGTGCTACTATATTCCGCTAAAATTGTTAGGAGTTTAATTAAAACATACCTGAGTAGGAATTTGAAGTGGTGTAACGTAAGTGGTACGTGTAGAATGTTTTCCATAAACATTGTACAAAAATGCTACGAACGTTTGGTATTCTGCTACAAGTTAAGAATAGTGGCTTGTCAGTAGCTAACCATCGAGCTACTATTCAATTGCCATTGCAATTTTTTGGTATTCTGCTTTTCAATAGCGAATCGACAGCACATCGATGGTGTAGTCTACTAATGATTTGCCATTAGCAATTGCTTTTCATTTGAAGATTAAATTGCTTATATTCGTAAACGAGATAAATAATAAATAAATAACGCACACGATCAGCATAGCCCCGCACTAGGGAAACCCTGTGTCGCGGGTGCCATGGACACACACATAGACAACCACAAATTACACCCAAACTCACGAGAGAAATAATTGTAGGTAAGAATCAAGATATGCATAGTAATTACCACGGTAATTTTCGTAAGACAATTTTGATTTTTTTTTATAATATCAAGTGACAGGACGGACAAGTCGTGCGCCTTGTGGTAAGCTACACGCCTGTCCATAACAGTTGCATTGCCAATCAGAACTTTAAATCGCAAAAATTTGAGGGACGCTGCCTCTGCACCCGTCACTCTGAGACATAAGTTCACAAGTCTCATGTGCTTGTGATTTCACCAAAACAAACTGAATGAATGAAGCCATTCCACTGGCACACTAGTGAGATTCAATTGCCATTGCAACTAGAGTTCAGCAGAATAACAAAGATTATCATAATTGTAATACAATCTCAGTGTAGTCTAAATGGATTTACAATTACACTTAGGGCACTGTACTCCCACCTGTTGTTAATACTGACTCGTCTCTTCGTACGGTCAGTGTCAACATCGTTTAAAAATACTCTAAACAATACAATTTACAATAAAACTTGTTACTTGCCGAGATACTCGCAAATTTGTTTGAAAACAAATTAAAATACTGTCAAAAGTTTGATAAACAATTAGTAGATACAGCGGTTTAAGCGGCAATACCGTGCCTGCAAAACAGATCGAATTTTCTAAACTCAGTACAGAATTTAATATACAATTTACAACATTTCATTCGGCTTGGGACATCAGGGTGTGTCATATAAGATTTCATACCGCAGCGAGTTGGCAATTCTCGAGTCCCAAAGTCTGCAAAATTGCAAAATATGAATAACCGTATAGACATAAAACATGATACTGTGCAAAGTACGCAATTTCCTCCGCCCTGCGTTCCGTTGACTCGGCGAACCCTCTTGATTTTGAGCTCCTTAGTCGCCTGATTTGTTTGACAAATATCACCAACTACCTATGTACTATGTACCTATGAAACATAACACTTATTTACGTACTTTATTATTGAGTATCCCATACGACAATTGCTAAATAGGTGACAGTACACTCAGCCACTGGTTATGCTGTATAAATAATACTTTTTTTATGTGTTGTGTTTTGTTACATATTACGCGTAGATAATAGAAATTACGAGTATTTTTTATTAATGCGGTTTTGCAGCTCGACTGTTTATTAATTGCCTACATTTATAATTTTCATATAAATTCATAATATTGACAATGGTATCAATATAATAATGAAACAAGAGAACAACAACGTCACTGTAAGGTCTGTGCGTTTTTAACTGGACGTTGATATTAAAAATTACAAAAAAAACCTTATATATTAAACGTTATTCTTTAAAGATTTTTTTTTATAATATCAAGTGACGGGACCAATAAATCGCGCACCTGATGGTAAACTTGTTACACACGCTTGTCCATAACAGTTGCAGTGCCACTCAGAGCTTCAAATCAGTCGCGCTGAGATATAAATTGACAAATCCCATGTACCTGTAGTACATACACATCAGCACCTTTATCCTTCAAAACCGGAACACAGTAATACCAACATTACTGCTTGGCGGCAGAAATAGTTAAGGTGGCAGTATTTCCCTGGACAAACTCTTTCAAAAATTAAATAACAAGGTGAACGAATTTATAAGAGTGAAGTGCCTATAAGTTTTCTCTTATCATTGTATGATCTCCACTTTAAGAAAAAACTGATCTATGCAATATAAGTAAGAAATTTAAATACGTTGGGTTGAATATATCATATTAATTTTGACAGGTGGCTTGGCTCCGAGTGGACACACAGACCATCCTCACAATCGGTCCGCATGTCATCACAAAAAACCACCGAGTTGGTGTTTCCAGGAGTGACTCTCAGACCTGGTCGCTGACTCTTCGTGATGTGCGCCCTTCGGACGGGGGGCGCTACATGTGTCAGATCAACACGGAGCCTATGATTACACAGACACATATACTGCAGGTTTTTGGTAAGTAGATAAAATTATGTAAAAAAATAAGGCCTATTTCGTTCCATCCAAAGCCATGAGCTGCGCAATGGGCCGTCATTGTTTTGTTGATGAATAGGACAGTGACGTTTTTGACAGTACATTGTTGTACATTGATATAGCGAATTTCCATAATCTTTTTTCCTAGCCACATGGTGATACACGTGCCACGTGTGTGTTATTTTGTCAAGGGTATTAAAGTTTCCAGGCTCAACATTTTTTCTAGGTCAATCCATTGTATGCTGTTAGTCTTGATTTTTTTTTTATTGATATCATCTTAAATGTATTCGGCGTTGCTATGTCCGTATATTGATTGGTAAGAGGTTTTAGTAACCGTAGGTTTTTGTACCCTGGAACTTTGACGGCAGCATAAATGATATAATTTTTGATGCACTGTTTGTGTTCTTTGACTTCAGCTGCAACAGTTGAAGCTCACACTCTCAATCCCTTCTTGTTCTTGGAAAGCGATGTTCATTTCCCTAAATTAATTTTTAATTATCTTCCTTTCTCGTAATTGTAACCGACTTCAAAAAAAGGTATTTTTTGTGTATATGTTAAGCGATAACTTCAGCATTTGTGAACTGATTTGATAATTCTTTTTTTGTTGGAAAGAGGGTAGCTCAGTATTGGTCCCATTTAACTTTGAAGGAATTCCACCTCTAAGGGTGGCAAACTAGGGGATGAATCCGATTTGGTGGACTTTCCGGTAACCGATTTCAATAAAACTTGGCAAATAGATGTAATTCCACGAACTTTTGAGGTCGGTTTTTTTATAATTGTTGTATATGGTCGACATACTTTCGCGGTGAGTTTATTTTTGGACTTTATTTGGATATGTTACCAAACTGAAGATTTTGTATGCACTGTTATAAAATAAATACATTGTATTCATTAAACATATTATTTGCTCGACAAATGATAAGTTTACAGTACCACAAAAAACCTAAAACACTGTTAAAGTTTACTTATACGGCTGATACATGCCTTCATTCACTCAGGTGTCACCTGAATTATAAATTTTCCTCGCCTTGTTTCTGTAATTCCTTATTTCATTTAAATAATGGAGTCTCCTCAGAACAATCTCATTTCTATCTATGAATGCGCTTTTTCCAAGCTTTTTCGGTCTAGCGTGACATATTTGATTTCAGTATGTATAGAGAGAATCTTGTAAATTTCGTGTATTATATATTTATTTTCGTGTAGTATTTTGTGACACGTATGCTAAATTTTCATGACTATTGATTTCTACCAATTCTTTATCAAGAGTACGGATATTATTACTAAAGAAAAACTTACGAACTTTCCTTCGGATCCTCTTCAACATTATCTTATTTAAATCGCCAAACTTGTGAGGTTTCCTTTGAGAAGTAGGTGGAAACTTTACATCGCCTCTAGCCTTCTTTTTTTATGATAACTTAGTGATGGGACGAACAAGTCGTGCGCCTGATGGTAAGCGTCACGCCTGTCCATAACAGCAACAGTGCCGCTCAAAGGGCACTGCCACTGCGCCCGTCACCCTGACACATGAGTTGGAAAGTCTCACGTGCCTGTAATTACACCAGCACCTTTACCTTTCAAATTCGGAACGCAGTAAGTAATGCTCGCATTATTGCTTGACGGCATAAATTGATAAGGTGGCAATACTAATCTGGAGGAACTCCTTCACAAGGAGCTCTGCTGCTTCTTTTCTTTTGTTGTACTCATCTCGCGCCACACGAGAGATTCCTGCATTTTCAACTATCTTCGACACTATAAATAGCCGGTTTACTGGAGTACTAGTTTTTAGGCCACATTGTTTTCTTTAACTAATTTGTGAATGTTAAGCACCACTTGCTTTTGACTGGAGTTAAAAGGATTTCGTTTTTGTATAAATAAATACAGGCACTGAATACTTCGAGTAAAAAATAACGTAATAATTACGTAGAAACAGTAAATATCTTTGGGAATTTTGTTTTACATTATTCATTACATTGTTTTGCTTACAAAATGAATTAATGAAATGGCGTCTGGTAAAAATTAAGAATTTCATTCTTTGTAATGTTAAAAAATCGAAGTATAGATGTAAGTGCCTCCGTGGCCGAATACCTACTGATCTGCCACGCAGAGGTCCCGGGTTCGACTCCCAGGCCGGGAGAAATATTTATTTATACCTACATTTATTTCTTTCGTGAGTTTGGGTGTAATTTGTGGTTGTCTAAGTGTGTGTCCATGGCACCCGCGATACAGGGTTAGGTTATTAAGTAGGGGGCTGAAAGGAATCTTATAGAAGGCGATAGAAGTCAAGTATGTGTATGTTGAGTGTGTGCGTTTATGTGTGAAAATAAATTCGAGGTAGCAAATTTACAGTGGCAATGAAAAAAATTTGCTCAGGTCGGGCTGAAATTTACATACTTCTTCTGTCCTCTATAGTCCTCTATACATATACATATATATATATATATATATATATATATATATATATATATACATATATATAGTATATGTATAAGCTACACGCCTGTCCATAACAGTTGCAGTGCCACTCAGAGCTTTAAACCGCAAAGATCTGAGAGGCAATGCCACTGGGCCCGTCACCCTGAGACATAAGGTGACAAATCCCTGTGCCTGTAATTTTATTATATTGTAATTCGAGGTAAACATTTTTTCGCCATCTTTTAATATGACCGCCAAAATTATTTCCTTTCTTTGAAACTAAAGCTATGAAGCAGCGAGACTAAAGCAAAAAAAAAGTTGTGTTGAAAGCGTTTTACATTTAAATGGGGATTACATTTCTATCGTTCTTTCTTTACTGAAAGTTATTATTAAGTCTATCAGATTCAAGATTTATCGTACAAGTATGCGCATTTTTAATCATGTACTCAAAAAAACGGCAACCGCTACAATGTTAAAGTAGAAATTTGTTAATTTATTTTTCACGTACAGTTATTTTTATAGGATTGTGCCAATAAAATAATACAGCATTTCCGTTTACTTATATAAAACAATAACAATGATATTATTGATTAATAATAATTAACAAATGGCTACTCTATTCGACAATAATAACAAATAAAAATACTAATTACTTATGTACATATATACATACTACAGAGAGTGTTTGTTACCTTTACGGATTCGCTCAACTGTACTGTGTTAATAGAATTGCGCGCATATTGTGCCTTCATTTGTTTTTGACATGTCTGCGTGATTTTAATTTAATTCAAACGTTGGCCAAAGTTGACTGTGCCTTCGTCAAAGAACTTTGCAAATACTATATGACGCTAATAAGATAACACATTAATTCACGTTTTATCTTATTATATACATATATGTATATACTCAGTCAGCAAAGTACTGGCTGAGTACTTATATGTATATAATAAATTTTCTGCGTATCGAATGTCACTCAGATATCGAGAAGCTTCTCTAGTTCTCCTGTATGAATATCGCACGTTAAACCCAATACCATTATAGGTACCATTCATTCGTTCATTCATTCAATGTCATTAGTAAACGGAAAAGTAATTTTTTGGGAAATTGTGTTTATAGTTTATGAAAGTGAGTTTAAATTTGAAAAATGGATATTTTCGTTCAGTGTCTACATGGATTTAGAATAGTCATTGACTTCTTGGGTCATGCCGCCTCTTCTCATCAAGACATGATTAGGACTTGATCACGGGGCCTACCATAACCTTTCCAAAAACAATCTTATTTCAATGTAAGCTTAAAGTAAGCTTATTATAATATTACTCATATTAGCACCATGACAAACCTGTCAACCAAGTAATGTATTATTGCTAAAGTGATTGAAAGAACGAATGATTTCCCAATATTGTCTATTCCTTACTAAAAATTGGAAAATAATAAAGCTATATGAACTATATAATGCTATCTCTTTCTTTTTTCATATCCTGAATCGTCTTATCGTAGTATAATGTTTAAGTACTTAAAGTTATTTACATTCAGAGAATTTTAACTGTTAAAAACATGTAAAAAGTATGTAAAGTTTTCAATTATTTTCATGAAGAAAAATAAATAAAACAAGCTGTCTTGATAGTCACGTTGTGAATCCGGAATTATAGTCCAGTGTCAACTGTTAGTGTTGCCAAGGTGCATATAGATGTCGTTGTCATAATTTTACGAAATAAATATCGCGTATTTTTATTTAACGAGAAATGATTTCCTGTGTGGGCATTTCTCCAAAGCTGCAATTTTCAGTGTCCATGCACTAAACCCCACTTATATATCAACACAAAAATCTACAAAAAAAAAAGAGAGTCTGTGTAGGTTGACAGCTAAGTGGAGAGCACAAAATTTTCCCGATAAACCTTTCGGACCTAATCGAAAAGAAATCCGAAAGGCCTAAAATCTGACACGAGTCCCGAATGCAGAATCCCACACAAAGTGTCATTTTTCTCAAAATTGAAACCGTATATCAATATTAGACTTGAGTTCACGTATAACATATTAGATGACAGTACTTCTAATCTGAATTTCACAATAAACTAGACAATAGTTTTATCACAAAACCAAGATTGCTGCGTATGTCAGGGTTATGAGGGAATTCGGTGGTAGTTACTAATCACGCTACACAGCAGAAGTGAAATATTTTAGAAGCTTCGGAATACGTTCGTATTGTTCGTTCATCACGCCCCTGCAGCTGGAAAGAACAGAGGGACGATTTGTTGCCGATTTTAGGACTTTTTGCGTCTAAATACGTAACTCGGTGGATTTGGCCCAGGTTGATTTTTGGAATCGGTGTATACGATATTTCAAAAACTAAATTTTATGGTTGTATGTAATATTTTTTATACTGTATGTTGTAACGACTAAAATATAATAACAATTTATTGGTTTTATAAGTGTTGTCGTTTACGAGTAATATCAAATATACATATATATATATTTTCTGAATCCCGTGGCCTTAGATTCGGTGGATTTTATGCCGAATTCAGAAAAGCTTCCACCGAAGTCGGAAAAACCTGCCATCGAAGCCATATTTTTTTTGATTAGCAAAAATTTTATACGTTTTTTTCACATAAACGTTTAGTTAATACTGTTCATTTTTACAATTTTATATTATTACTTGCTTTCCACTGAAAATGAATAAGGAATACTAAAACAGAAATAAAAAATTGGAAATCAAGAAGATGAAGGAACGTGTTAGAAAAGCAAAGATAAAAACCGATCCGATTATTTAAAAAAGGTTTAAAGAAAAAGATAGACAGAGGTATGCGAAGAAAAAGCGAAAGGAAAGATTTTAAAGCTGCACGAATTACCTCATCATGTACAAAAAGTAATAAAAGATATTAATCGCGCAAGTTTCCAAAAATTTATTGCTTTTGTAGTTACAGATTAAGTTCTAAATTTTTTTTATAACGAGGTACGGAAATACTTGTGTGATTGAAAAAAGGCTAAACAGCCAAACTGTAAACTGAATTTAATTAATAGTCATAAGATGAAATTTATTGGCTATATTTCTGGTCGATTTATAAATAAATTTTAGTTTTTAAAGCCTGGTTTAATAGTTAGTCATATTAGTATATGTTTATGTAGATTATTGAATGTTTTTATTGCCTTTTTCATAATATTTTATACAAAAATTACGCCTTTTGTCAAGAAAAACTGATTTCGGTGGTAGCTGAATTTGGTGGATCAAATATGTCATTAAGTATTAAGAATCTAGTTGCCCAATTAACGGAATCTTATAAAAGTTTGAGTTCTTGTTCCTTTACGCTCAATGTTTTTACTGAAATTAAGAAAAGAAATTCGACTACTGAAGTCAGAGAATTTAGCCCTTCTAGGAGAAATGCCCATGTACTATTAAATAAACAAAAAAAAATGTTAAAGAGACTTATGTAAATGAATAATATCAACTTAACTTTTAATCATTACAAATCAATATTTAAACAATAAATTCGAAAATAATATTGTTTCCGTTGCGTCCGAGTAACTGTTTAAAGATTGCTAAATTTGACATAAGAACAATATTACTTTAATGTTAAAGTCACGTCATAGTACGAACTGAGTGAATGAATAATCACAAAACCAAAAAAAAAAATTTTTTTTTTTAATTTTTGAAAAAAAAAAACACGATAAAACATAGAGCCCTGGCTTTTTTCTAATTTTGGTTTTTTTTTCAGAAAATGTAAAATGGAATAACTGAAATAAAATAAGACACTAACTTTTGTTTTAAGTATATATATATACATAGGAGAATATATATGAATATATATATATATATATATATATATTATTGTATAATTATAAAAAATGAGTGTTGCCCATTTATTTTGAGCAATTTATCTATGAAGAATCATATTGACAACAAAAGAGGAAATGTAATAAAAACGGTTTCTTTTCATGTTTTTTTCATTGTTTTTTTTTCACAACACTAAGCTGCCAATAAAACATCATAGTTTTAACATTATAATAAGCATACTTTAAGCGCGTCACGGTACGAAAAGTCAATGTAATAAACATGATGTAAGTCAATGTTAAAGTAATTTTGTTTGAGAGGTTGTGGGAGGCCCCCATGACTTCATAACGATCTCGAACCGTGTGTAGAATGAAATTTATGTATAATAAGCTGACATATTGTCTACTCTCTAATGATGCGTAATGGAGAGTGATTGAAATGTACTAAATTGATATTTATTAATAACGACGGTAGACTGAAGAAAAATCTTATCAGCTATTCAACCTTTAAGGGTTTTAGATTTTATTTATGGATTTAGAAATAGAAATCGTTGTTATTTCACAAAAAAGTATTGAGTGATACATCATTTTTATACATAATTATTCTTCCTACGTACATTTTAGATGTATTCTGGTTATTTTCGTTCAAGAATAATTACTTTTCGGGAAACACATTTGCCGGTGGTAGAATAATTCATTCGGTTCCCATACGCGGGAAGAAGGAAGCAAAGCGCTACCGAGGAAGGAAAAAGCTATATTTATTCTTTTTTGTAAGATACCCGATTAAATTAGCTCCGAAATACGATAAATAAGTGGTTTTTTATATTTTTATTAAAAAATTAAGTGCGCATTTAACCTCCACCTCACCTGATGGAAAAAGGTGTGTACTGTAGCATACCTATAAATATTAACTGGCATAATTTCATTTAAGTGATATAAACTTATTTTATGTAACAATTCACTTAATACATATAACGTACGTTTAATATAAACTTATAAGCTATAGTTTCATTTTTGATGATAATAAATAACTCTGACACTCATTTCAAATAACAATCACAAGATAAAAGCGTCAATTTATATAAAACTTGTTAATCTAAATTTCATTTTACTTAAGTCTTGATTTCAGTTTCCCACATAACGTACAAACAAGAATGAAGAAACTTGTTCGGAAACGCAAGCTAGATTGCTTCTACTTTTTTATGCACATAAATTTGACCTATACAGCTTACACTTTAAAAACCGAATCTCTAACGAAAGTACATTATTTTAAGACTATGTGGACTGCTCTCCTTCCGCATCCCGGCTTTTAAATTACACTCTTATATCAGACAGACGAAGTGAATCGGGTTTAACCGTATTACTCAAACACAAAAAAATATATTGTTCCTCATAAATTTGATAAAATATATGAAATGATTGTTATGTATCCTTATACTATGTTTATTTATATAAAATGTTATTATGAAATGCGAGTATTATAATAAACAAGAATTACATGAAATTCAGTTGTAAGAAGTGTATTAAAAATATAGCAGAAGTAGAGCACCTTGTGAAAGAGTTCGTCCAGGGAAGTATTGCCACCTTACCTGTTTCTGCCACCAAGCAGTACCTAATGTGACGTTGTGTCGACGATTGTCAAGAAAAATCAGTATTAAGTAATAGTAGAGCTCCGTAGGTACTCTCAAAGTCACGATTAGGAACGAAATGATCCATTAGAGAACTAAAGTTACAGAATTCCAAAAGTTGGAACTAAAATGGCAGCGAGCTGGTTACATACATAGTTCTGCAAATAAAAGCAATAGAGCTTCTTGTGAGAGAGTTCGTCCAGAGAAGTACTACCGCCTTACCTATTTCTGCCGCCAAGCAGTAATGTTAACATTACTGTGTTCCTGTTTAGAAGGGTAAGGGTGCTGGTGGTTTTACAAGCACATGGGGCTTGTCAACTTATGTCTCAGGGTGATGGGCGCAGTGGCAGTGCCCCTCAGATCTTTGCGATTTAAAGCTCTGAGTGGCACTGCGACTGTTATGGACAGGCGTGTAGCTTACCATCAGGCATACGACTTGTTCGTCCCGTCACTTGCTGCAGGTATATTCAATGAGCGGTATATCAACATTTTTTTTATTTTCGCGATAATGAGGCGCAACCGATGGAAAGTGACGATGAGGTCGACGATGGAGCATGCACACTTAAATGATGCCTATTCACTATCGCCTCGAAAAGACTTAAGTTATATCGTTCAGGGAACAAGTCTACAGACAGTCATGTATGGAGTACTTCAGACCTATGGGATGATTCTGCTAAATACCAACTGGCCACACTGGATCCCCTAGAAAGCCAAAAGGCTTATAGGTGACTCGGATTTAGTACCAGCAAAGCTGCAGAACCTTGAACGTTGCCTGCTTATCAGTATTCTACATGATATATCACGGAGAGTGTGCGATGGAATTGCATGATTTAATTGCGCCTTGCGCATTCCATCATCGTGGGACTAGACGTAGGCTAAGTTGTGGATATTCCAAAGATTCGCTCGAAGCATTTCGCTTCCACATTTAACGGCAAAGGAGTGGATTTACCTACCTGCAGACTTGTTCCTATAACGTGGGCCTTTTCAAGGTGAGAGTGAATATCACACTGTCGCTTTCCATCAGGTGAAATGGAGGTCAAATGCGTAGTTATTTGTTTATTTATATAAATAAGGCAGTGAGTACGTCGTACGGGGACACTACCTTCGTGCACCCCATGCATTCTTGAGTGACTGGGCGAAAGTAGCTTTGACAGATAAAGGTAGAAGTCCGACGGAGAGACCTTTGCCCAGTTTATTACTAAATAGTGTATATGTAGCCTAGTGGGAGAACGGTCTCCATTGAGAAATCGACAGTTCGAATCCCTGTGATATTCGAATCCATGTACTAGTTAGTGTCTTTAATTCCTAAGTTACGTACTTTCTTGAATTTAGGAGAAATACCACTCGCTATGGCACTGAAGGATGGTTATTGTTTGTCATAAACAGCGCATTCGCAATTTGGTAACTTTCGAGATATTGGAACCAAAATTTTTATTTCTTTGAAAAATATCAATTACGCTAAATTGACTTAACAATAAAACTGAAACTAAATAAGATATAAAAAAAACTGCTTATAGGCGGTTGTAGATCTTGTTTTGCTGATTCCAGATATGTTAATAGCTCAATTTCGATAAAAATTTCAATTACGTTGTTGTTAATAAGGACGGCAGTATAGACATAGTAATGAAGCCTGCATTTCGAAGGAAGTTTACAACCCGTGAAAAATGCAATCTCTAAACCGGTCCTTTGAAATTGGTCCAGTTTGAACGTAAACACGGTCGGTAAATTTTTTTAACCGACATAAAAATAGGAGGCTGTTATCTATCCGGCTGTTTTTTTTTTGTGTGTATGTTACGCGATTACTCGATTTGTGACCCGATTTTGATGATTCTTGTTTTGTTGAAAAGAGGGTAACTAAGTATTATCTATTAGTACCTGTAAGGGTGTCAAACTAGGGGATGAAAACGGTTTCGCCCACTTTCCAGTAGCCAATCCCAATAAAACTTGGCAAAGAGATGTAATTCCACGAACATTTGAGATCGTTTTTTTTTTAAGTAGCAATTATTAGAGTATATCCGTGGCCAACAGTGAAACGAACAATAGGTGATGATGACGGTAATAATAAATACAAGTACATAGTAAAGTAATAAGGTCGACTGTTTTACTCTGTCTTTTGTCTTTTGTTTGTATTTGTTCTGGTGTGCAATATAGAGTTGTTGTTTTGTAGTAAACAAAAGTGATGTAAGATACAAAAGTTTGTAACTCACCAAAATGGCGGAGATAACCGTTGCCTATATAAGCTCTCCTGCAGTTATAAGCTAATTAGATGTAAAAAAGATCATAAGAAAACTAGTGGAGTTGTTTCACAAGAAATCTCAATAATACATTTGATAAAAAGCGACATCTACGTCAGTTGAGGCGTCTGTAAAGGTACCGGCTACGTTGGGAAGTATTCAAAATTTTATAATAATAATAATAATAACTCACACACTCAACATAGCCCCGCACTAGGGAAACCCTGTGTCGCGGGTGCCATGGACACACACATAGACAACCACAAATTACACCCAAACTCACGAGAGAAATAATTGTAGGCCATACAAATATTTCTCCCGGCCCGGGAATCGAACCTGAGACCTCTGCGTGGCAGTCCGGTATGGTAACCGTTCGGCCACGGAGGCAGTTAAAATTATCTCACGAGATATCACTAGTGGCATATAGTGACAAATGTCGTAAGTCAGTACAAAGATATAACATACATAGGTTCCCAAACTTTTTGGCCCACTTAGGCAAGAAAAAAAAATTTAAACGCCCACCATCCATTTATTGGTACTTCAATGCCCACCACCACAAAAAATAATTGAATAGACGTATTTTTTATATTAACGTAAGACAAAAAATCACAAGGAAAACCATTTATATGTATATATGTAGTGTTTAAATTTTTATTGAATTGATATTCAATTATTTTTTATATATTTATATTATATTTTTGTATATATACATCAAAGCGTTACGGAGAAGACTTGTGTTACATCAACCAATATTAGTATATCCATTCTGTACTTTAACTAAGCCGCGGGAGGAAAATATTGAAATATTCTAATATTAGCCTTTCTCGCTCCGCGTGTAGGTAGGTGATCGGCTTTAAGAGAATTACCCGCCTTGAATAAGTAATAAGCGTAATAAAATGTATGTACACGATCACATGTTATATTGTACTCGTAATACCATTAAAGACAAAGATGTGTCGGCATCTCACCTCTTTGTATCGCCTCTCTCCGCTTGTATCCTATCTTTTTTTTTTATTTTACGTGTATTTAAATTTCAAATTTAAATTATTCCATCTTCCTTCACTTTCTCATTTTGTTTTCGTACCACGGTCACTCCCAGCTCGACCGCCACAACAGTCGGAGCTGTTAATAAGCTAATCATGTGTAATAATTTATAAGTCTACAGCCTTCATGTATCTATTTCTGTAATTCAGTCTCCCGGCCCGTTTAGGGGCAAGTGACTTAATAAAAATTTACTTAATTTAAACTTAATAAAGTGTAGGGAGTGTTTTATACTATTATACCTGTTTTTTTACATTTACCTTTTTATTGTTACAGCTCTTTTCTTTAAACTTTACTTCTTTAATAAATTTTGTGGACCGGAAGTTTCCCATTTCATTGCCGTGAACCTGTTCACGGCTAGTTAGGGTTACAACCCTTTTCAGATGTAAACACGATATGCTTAAATAAACTATAAAAAGATACAAGGAAGAACACAAAGAAATTCCTTCGATCTGACTGGACTCGAACCAGTGTCTGCTGCCACACCGGGGCTACTGCTCTCACCTTCTTATCTTTCGATCTGTAGTTCAAATTTAGCAGCAGTAGAGCTACTTGAAACAGTTCAAATTCAAATTTAAATCATCTATTTCATAAGTAAGCCAATTACACTTGAAATCGTCATATTAATGAAACTCTACTTTTTTAATTTTGTTTTTGATTTCTTTATTTTATTTTTCACAAAATTCGGGGAGCATGATATTAGTAAATAAATATGGTTGTTTATAAGAGACAGTTAATGACCAAAAAGTAAAGTTTATTGGAGGTATCGTTAAGTGTGATTTGATATATCGGATCGTACAGAGTAAATTTAAAACAAGTTTACCAAACTAAACTGAACAATAACCAACCATCTACCCTCATCTCAACTCAGAAATAACACAACTTTGTGATAACATCGTTTACGTGCTGAAGTTTCATACGTAAACTGTGCGCAAAACTGTAAATAACTTACTTAACACGTGGTAAATTATGAGCCTTTTTATGCACTTTTAGAATATTACTTTTAAATAATTTTAATAATGCGCGTACACACTCATAGCCCCGCACTAGGGAAACCCTGTATCGCGGGTGCCGTGGACACACACACATAGACAACCACGAGATAAATAAATGTAGGCCATATAAATATATCTGCCGGCCCGGGAATCGAACCCGGGACCTCTGCGTGGCAGTCCAGCATGGGAACCGTTCGGCCATGGAGGCAGTTAAATAAAACACTACCGTGAGACTAAGTCATGTTATTAACGAAACTACCGGATAAATCGTGATTTATCCGGTAGTTTCTTAATTAGGTAGTTTCTTAATTTTTCTTATTTTTCCAGCCAGTTTTCGTCAAGTCACTTTCGCGGAAGCTCGTGATTAAGGACCACGAACTGTTTTGAAACACGTCTAACAAAATTTCGACTCAAATATGTGACATATTCGGTAGTTTACTTAATATATTTCACCATTCTACAAAACAGTTATCCCATATTCAGACTAAGCCAGCTTTTGGACCTATTTCAGATTAGTATTCTCAACCTGATTCCGGTGGCAATTATTATTGTTTAAGTATTTGCGTATATTAAATAATATTTGAGGATACTATACTCAAACATTATATTTATACATCATGATAATATTCAAGAATACTTAAAAATTAAAAATTTACAACGAAATTAGGTAGAGAATATTAATTTGAAAATAACTCTTCTCCTTTTTAAATGTGATATATAAAGGATTATACTAGTATACATATACCCTAACTAAAGAACTAATTACTATCTACTTAGCTAACTACATAAGCCTTTGGTGAAAAATTCTATTTATAAACCGAATAATAGTATTTCTGAATAGATGAAGCTTCGATAGCTTTAATACCTTTTGAAAGATATTTTGCCATGATTAATTAATTGATTACTTGGTTACAAGTACGTAAGATTTAGAAGTTAGAAATCCCTGGTTTCATATAATTAATTCGTACGCTTGGTATATAATGAAGCCACATGTGATCATATGTATGTCGAAAATGATTTTATCATACGAAACTCATAAAAATAATATGATTTATACGAAACGAATTACGTATACGTGACATTTTATAATTTTTATTTTTTTTAACTGCCTCCGTGGCAGAACGGTTATCTTGCTGGACAGCCACGCAGAGGTCCCGGGTTCGATTCCCGGGCCGGGAGAAATATTTGTATGGCCTACATTTATTCCTCTCGTGAGTTTGGATGTAATTTGTGGTTGTATATGTGTGTGTCCATGGCACCCGCGATACGGAGTTTCCCTAGTGCGGGGCTATGAGTGTCATAAGCTGTCCATGGGTTAAATAAACCCATCATGTGTCCTACACAGTGTCCCTAATAATTTTGGTAAAATATTTTAATAATTTTTTTAATGGTATGTTCATAAAAACACAGATACGCGTTAGAGACACCGTGTGGTTCTAGAGCGCTACAATGCCAAAATCGTTTGGGACACCGCCTGTCTCTAGACGTAAGCATAAAAAGATATCGACTAACTATGTTCGAAGAATCATTAAACAAAAAAATCTCTCGAAAAGTTATAATTTTGCAGATGTGGCCTTATTATAATCAAGGGTGAGAATTATCATTATCGTCATTAATCTCAAATACGATACCGCTAATGCGGTCTGAAAGCAGCTTCTGAAGAGCACTAAAAATCATTAACCTAAAACCTAACATTGCGTGGTGTGTTTTATTGTAGTGAGTCAGGCCTTTACCAAAGCAATTAAGGGGATATGTGTGTAATGTGCTGACGGGAATGGAATGAGTAGTATTTCTAAAGAAAACGCCTGTATTTACAAATGTTTTAGAATGTAATGTAAATCATGTAGTAAACATGCACTTTGTTCGTCATGAATATTATCAGCCTACTAAAGTTCACTGTTGGACAGAAGCCTTTCCAAAGCTTACCACTGGACTTGGTTTTCGACGCATTCAGTCGCTTCCAACCGCCCCGCATCATCTGGGGGTCTATTCCCGTTCTCCGTCCAATAGTTGTCCAATACAATTGCTGTCGAATAAGTAATACCCGACCAAATTAAGAGATGCATGACGCGAATGAAGCTTCATACTTGACATTGTCGTTTGATGTGGTCGAATAATACATATTTGACTGTAATTGTTTCGGATGTTGGATAGAGGACGGAAGTAGATCCCCAGGTCGGAGGATGACTCACAGGGTCAAAATAAGCTGTGTTGCTGAAAATCAACGCCACGAAACGATTAAAAACAATAACCGTTTGTGGCTAAAGCTGAGCAAGTTCCGATTGCACCAGCCGCGACACGCATGACGGTGAATTAGATACTACATAATTGTGTCGATTATTTTAGTATTTTTTTAAAATATTATTATTATTGTTCCTCTGTTGTTTTGTTTATTAGCGTGTCTGTGCTTGTGTAATAAACAGTTTTCTTTCTTTCTAAAGCTGAAATTTGTAAAACGAACATTAAGTAAAAATTTTGAGCTAAGCAAGTTTTTCATATGTACAAAACGAACTTGCCTAAGTTTAAGCAAGAAATTCGAAGTAAACGCAAAGTTTAATAGAGTTCATTTTATAAATCTCAGTCTGTCTACTCTGCCCCCGTAAGAAAGAAAGCGCGACAAGTTTTTCTGATAAAAGCAATGGTTAAAATACGTGTTGATATTAAGTAGTTTATTTATGTTACATACCTATACATAAGATAATTTTTCATAGATAATATAAAATTAGTGCTTTAACGCCATAAAAATGTTGAAAATATAGTTTTTGATGTCATTTGTGCTTTTTGAGCTTATTGTATGTCCAACAATTATTGATATAGATTTCTACAAAAAATTAGGTATACTTGGTTTTTTATCGATCGCGATATAAAACTAAATTTTGATATAAATGTTACTTATGCCTTTTTTCGTTCAGAGGTCAATGCTACTGTCCCCACTCTAGATCACGCTTACACCAGTAGTTGTTGTTGGTGCTGCTATAGATGTTTTTTTTTTCATAATATCAAGTGACAGGATGAACAAGTTGTGCGCCTGATGGTAAGCTACACGCCTGTCCACAACAGTTGCAGTGCCACTCAGAGCTTCAAATCGCAAAGATCTGAGGGGCACTGCCACTGCGCCCATCACCCTGAGACATATGTTGACAAGTCCCATGTGCCTGTAATTTCACCAGCACTCTTACCCTTCAAAACCGGAACACAGTAATGTTAACATTACTGCTTGGCGGCAGAAATAGGTAAGGTGGTAGTACTTCTCTGGACGAACTCTCTCACAAGAAGCTCTATTGCTTTTATTTGCAGAACTATTTATGTAACCAGCTCGCTGCCATTTTAGTTCCAACTTTTGGAATTCTGTAACTTTAGTTCTCTAATGGATCATTTCGTTCCTAATCGTGACTTTGAGAGTACCTACGGAGCTCTACTATTACTTAATACTGATTCTTCTTGACAGTCGTCGACACAACGTCACAATTTTGAAGTGTATACATATTAAAGATTCTTGTTGATGTTGAAAACTTGCTATTTACGCGGTGTAAAATTTTAGACAAAAGCTTAAATACAATTTCTGCTTAATTAAAAATTCTAAATTGAAAATAATCTTTATTTCATAGGTAAGCATTATTACACTTGAAATCGTCACAATGGTTAAACTCTACCGCTCATTCGTAAGGCAGATTCCCCTGAGAAGAATGAGCAAGAAACTCTAGGGGTTGCTCTTTGTAAATAACATTTACAATATTTTTTTATTTGAAACATCAGATTGAGACTACCTCCATGAGCTAAACGGGTTACTACCACGGATTTTTGTCATCCAAGTACGCAGAAGTTGTATAATAACCTTTAGTATAAAGTTTTTGTTTCACTATAGTTTTAAACCTCGTGAAAGGCAAATTTTGTATATCAACCGGAATCTTGTTATAGAAGCGTATACATTGCCCCTTAAATGATTTTTTGACTTTGTGAAGACGACTATCGAGAAAAGCTAGTTTATTTTTATTCCTCGTATTAATGTCTGTCACTATTTTTCATAAAGAAATTACTATTCCTTTTAACATAAATTACATTTTCATAAATGCAGGGTGAGGCTAGTGTAAGAATGTTAATTTCCTTTAACTTATCTCTCAAAGATCATTTGGGGCCCAGATTGTAAATTGCCCTAACTGCACGTTTCTGCAGGACAAAGATTCTATTGATATCGGCGGCTTTACCCCAAAGCAAAATGCCGTATGTCATTAGACTGTGAAAGTAGCTGAAGTAAACCAATCTATCGGTTTCGACGTCTGAACAACTTATATATTGTTGCAAGTAGGTAGTTATTGTTACGAGTAGGATTATTTACTGAAATTGATAATTTCAATGGAAATTTATTATATTTTCGATATTGCGTAATCATTTAGTAAAATTTGGCAACTTTTGCTAACGGCAGAGTAACATAAGAGGAGTGGTAGCGTTTTTTTATACATAAATATATTTGTTTACGATACCAAGTGGTAAGCGGCATGCCTATCCGTAGCATTTGCAGTGCCATTCAGATCTCTAAATGTTAAAGATCTATGGTGCATTGCCGTTGTGCCCATGATCCTGAGACATAAATTGACAAGTCTCATGTGCCTGTGATTTCACCAGCACCCTTACCCTTCCCCTTCTAAACCGGAACGAGGTAATGCGCAGGCCACACCGCGAACGAAGCTAAACTAACTTAACTTTGTTATAATTATTAATACAAAGATCGAACACTCAGAAAAAACAATCAGAAAAAAGTCCTTCGATCCGGTCGGATTCGAACCGACGTCTTCTTGCATACCGTGCCAGACGCTATACCAACTAAGCCACGGAACGAACCAACGGACTTCACGAATTTTTCTATGTGCTTGGGTCGTGTCTTTGTACTTGGTCTTTCAACGACTTTTTAGTCGTAGCGCCATCTATGAGAAATCTATGAGAAATATCTATGAGAATATGAGAATATCTATATAATTATAACAAACTAGTGGAGTAATTTCACAAAAAATAATTGAATATCAATTCAATAAAAATTTAATTAACTTAGCTTTGTTCACATAGCCGGGGCAACTTTCATACTTCGTTTCAAACCGCGAATTAAGCGAACCGAACTAACTAAACTAACCCAACGATCCCGTTAGCTATGTAAAATATGTCACCCTTCTGCCGCCCTTGTATCCATAGTCACTACTTACTATGTATTTTCTTGCTTAACTTTACATGCAATTACGTGAGCCGAGAGCTAAGTTAGCTAGCTTCGTTCGCGGTGTGGCCTGCGCTTAATGCTCTCATTACTGCTTGGCGACATAAATACTTCCGTGGACGAACTCTTTCACAAGGGGCTCTACCGCTACTAATGTGCGCATTTAACTACTACGTCACTTGATGGAAAGTGATGATTGCCTCCACGTCGCCACAAGACGAGGATTACGAAATACGATTACACAATAACATTCAGGACTAAAAAAATAAACCTAAATGTGGAATTTATTCTTTACCAGTACCACCTGACATCGTGGACTCAAGCAGCAGCAGTGAAGTGATGATACGAGAAGGTGACAATGTAACTTTGCACTGTGCTGCTTCTGGCACCCCACAACCTACTATTCTATGGAGAAGAGAGGACTCAGCATTACTGACTGTTAATGGAAAATCGGGTAAGATTGTAATTTTAACAGTTGAAACCACTTACTTTCCTACTTTACCCATCACCGTACCTTTTATTACCTTTCCAGTTCCGGTGCGTGACTGGAAAGGGTCTATGAATTTAAAAAAATACCTGCCTACTCGTATGTACTTGATGTCTACCCGATCTGCCGAAACTAGTATTTGCTACCATGGTAGCCGAATTTTAAGAATCAATAGGCCTAAATATTTTGTTAATTTTCGGGAGAAATAATAAAAAAAATTGTTGTACATTCACCAGCATATTTAGCGGAACAGTAATAAAATAAAAAAATGCAATGGTTTTTCAAAAAATTTGGACGGTTATTCTATTTTATTATTTAAGTCTAATTTGAAAATAAATATATATGTATTTTATGATACCATGCAACGAACAGGTCGTGCACTTAGTGGTAAGCGAGACGCCTGTCCACAGCAATTGCAGTGGAACTCACAACTTTAAATCGCAAATATCCATATAGCGGAACTACCAGTACCTTTACCCTTCAAAAACAGAAGGTGTGAGCATAACTGCTTGACAGCAGAAATTGGTAATATTAGTCGACTGTATTTTTTCATTCTTTTTCAATTGTTATAATTTTTTACATTCGACCAACTTCTGCTATCCCGATTTTTTCTTCCCATACAATGAAATCATACTTATAGAAACAGAGTCTATTAGCATTAAAAAAAATTAGTCAATTTTATCAATTTTGTATGAAAAATATTTTATGAAATTTAACCAACTTTGGCTGTCCTCATTTTTTCGTCTCATACAATGAAATGATGAAACTGAGTCGATTATCGTTAAAAATAATTTGATCAATTTTATTAATTTTCATGAACAACTCACGCTTGACCAAAAAATTTACTACACTAAAATTGTTTTCACAAAAAAAAAGAGTTAATGGTTCCTAATATAGTTTCCTTGTATTTTCTATAGTTTCGAATTCCCCCTTACTGCCCCGTTTAAAAAAAAACATTGTATACTAAGTCGATGTTAATTTAATTGCTACTTTACATCAAATTATTATTATTTAAATTTAAACGTTACTGAAAATAGAAATGTTCTCATTCGTAGTAACGTTCGTATTATCAGTATTTTGGTCCGCTAAAGGTACTGGTATGAACCTATAGGCACGTTAAGCCATGATTTCCATAATTGGTGTGAATAGTTTATATGAAATAGCTAATATTTTTTGCATTTTAAGACACCGTAAAACTTCGTTTTACCACTTTCCCTCAAAATACAATGCCATTTCACTTCGTCGGAACGAGTGTGTAAGAAAATTCTCAGTAGCTCTGTGAAGAAAACTGTCTATTTATCAACAGAACAAATGGGAAGAAAAGTACCAGTAGTTCTGTACAGAACTGTACAACAAAACTAATGGGAATAAAACGGGCCGATCCACACACATTACGTTTGTACTTATAACCAGACGTGTGTTATTTACGTGGTGATTTAACGGGCGTATAATCGCATTTCCTACATGAAGATATTATAATACTGTGAACCTTGAATTAATATGTTGTAGAGTCCTATTTAAGCCCCTCAACTATATAGTAAATAAAACATTATATTTAACTGTATATAACATTTTCCTTGAGAAGTGTAATTAGTAACCTGAGTACTGTACTGTATCAACTTATATATATATATATATAATATATATATATATATATATATATAACGCACACGCTCATAACCCCACACTAGAGAAACCCTGTATCGCGGGTGCCATGGACACATATAAGACAACCACAAATGCATCCAAAGTCACAAGATAAATAAAAGTAGGCCATACAAAAATCTCGAACCGAACCCAGGACCTCTGCGTGGTAGACCAGTATGATAACCATTCGGCCACGGAGACAGTTAAACATAGGAAGAAGTGGATAAAATTATAATATGAAAATTCACAACTTTAAACCAACTTTGTATATAATTTTTTACAGAGAGATGAAAGACATGTGGGAATATTCTAAAATTTTACACTGAAAATTAGGTAAAACAATATCTGAATTGTGTCGTGACCTAAATTGCTACTCCCTGAAATAATAAGAAACATTATTTATTAGAGCATACGGATCAGTTTTCAAAATTTGCTTGTCGTGAACATAAAATATGGATTGGAAATAAAACTATTTTTTCATGTCTAAATCGCGTACCTATATATGTTTTTTTAAAACAAACCAACGTTTTAGACCCGAAAAAAATTGTTTCATTTCTGATGTGTAACAATCGCGAAAACCCAAAAACAGACTCAAAAATAGACTAAATTGATGATCAAATACAAAAATATAATCGAAAAATACTTACTTGTGACGTCACACATTACAGGTGTTATACAAGCAATATACTAAAAATCGTTTAGCCGAAAAGAGACGGAGCATATCTCTAGTATTATGATATCGCAAAACGAACTTCAGATCCATTTTCAGCATATTCATAAGTTTATTGACACACTAAAAATATTGTGTTATAAACTTTGGAAATCGAGGCTATTCACTGAATAACCATGAATGAAATTATTACTAGATACAGATTTCTTACCGCGAAATGATTTTTTATCCTTCTGCCATTTTCTTTACTCTCGCAGTCGATCAAGCTGCTAACTACTATTGTGAGTGGCTGTTTCAATCTGCCATGAAGCTCTAAACCGTTATGAGAGAATAATAAAGCGTTACACAGTGATAAGAATATCAGAGGTAGTAAGTACAGTATCAAGTACATATTACCAACAAAACAAATGAAGACGAAAACGCAGCCAGTCGATTCGCGTCCATCAGACCGCCAACTGACCAACCGAGGATGGCAGTCATAAAAAGCTGCATACGTGGTAAGAAATTTGCAACGTGCGCATTTGGCCTCCATCACACCTGATGGAAAGTGATGATGAGGTCGACGACCTAGAATGCACACATAAATAATACCTATTTACTCTCGCCTTGAAAAAGTCCATCGTTCGGGGAACAAGTCCGCAGGGAGGGAACTCCACTTCCTAACCGCTGACTATATAAATGTAGAAGCGAAATACTACGTGCGAATCCTAGGAGTATCCACAACATAGCGGTGGAACCCTAGTCCACTTCTAGTCCCACTATGATGGAAAATGGAAGGCGGAATCAAATCATGCTATTCCATCGCACCACTCCAAGATATATCATGTAGACTACCGATAATCAGGCAACTTTACTCTCGAACTCTTCCACGTGGAAGTCGAGATTTCTCCAACAACTAGGCTTAGAACAAGTGTCAATTGCAGTGTTAAAATGGAAAGGCGAGTGGCTGAACATGACGTCTGTGGAGCGGCAGATGAATGGCGCGTTCCTCTGCATCGCCACCAACGGTGTACCTCCAACAGTCAGTAAGAGGATCGTGCTACATGTTTTATGTAAGTTCATAGAGACTACCATTGAACAGTACGTGTGATGTAAGTTTTAGAGAAGTAAAAACAATGTATTAAGCAAGTGTTGCGGTGTTAAAGATAAAGACGATGTAGTGACTATGACAAAAAGGGAATAGTTTGATGGTTTGGTGACATGTAAACTCGGATATTAGTAATACAAATTCATAGAGCCGGGGTAGAGGACCAAGTCACCCTCGAGAGAAAGGTTGATATTAGCGTATATACTCGTATGTACCTCAACCACATTAAGGATATGCTTAAAACAAGCGCCAGACCTTCTGGTCTATTGTGGTTGAGGTTACCAAGAATAACCGAACTTATATATATAATATATATATATATATATATATATATATGTACATACACACACAAACACACCTATATACGTATGTAGAGATGATTAAAATAAAAGTATACCCACGGAGTTATTTGTAAAATGTTAACAACCTCACAGAACTGTATATAGTAACATCCATAATTAACAACTTTTATTCCATGACTTTACACTATAAATTTACCAACAATGAACTTTCAGATATTTACGCTAGCTCTTTCTTTTGTCACAGAGTTATCACCGTTTAGACCATAATTTCCCAAAGTACCTCTTTCGGAAACTATGGTCTTCGGTCTTCACCCACGGCACGGAATCAATTGGGGGGCGTTGAAGCTGTCCAGTGCTACCGCATTTGAAATAAAAAAAACCTACACTATCTATATAAACTACACTACAATATAAAAAAAAAATTCTTTGTCATTTTTTGTGTTAAGTTAATATAAAAAATACGTGTTTTCCATTATTTTTTGCGGTAGTGAGCGTTGAAATTTTGTTGTCTTGCCTAAGTGAGCCATAAGCCAAATAGTTTGGGAACCTATGGTTTAAAGCAGTCTCTTTAAATTTTTCTATTTTGGTATGATAGTAATATGTGATGTATTATTAAAAGTTATGGAACAAAAGTTGCTGTTTATGGTGTTAATACGTAATACAATCATGCGAGATAATTAGGATTTTACAGACAACGCTGCATATATTTAACTTTTTCTTTTTTTCACTGCATTGTCCTGTATATTAATTACATAATTACATGGAATAATTGATTGTACATACAATTAATTGTTGATCTTACTGATGGCACATGGCCTTACTGATTGTGTCATAAAACTATATGTAGGTCATCCAACCGTATAGTTACTGTCGTGGCCAGCTGCCATGAGCGCAATATATATATATAAAAACTTATATGTGATCGAGCTGTTGCCTGCCTTAGGACTTAATAGAAACTTATACGTTGCTAAGTCCTGGAATTATAATGCTAGTATTGACGTTTGACATCAATGTATAAACAAGTTACTAGAAAATCGTCCTTAATAAAAATTCGCATATTGCAACATAGTACAGGAAAATATTTTATACTGTAGGTACAATGTTAGACAGACGGTCATAAACATTATAGTTAGAAACGAAAAATTGAATTGTAGATGCAGTTGTATTTCTAGATATAACTTTAGATGTTAAATTGCGATGGGGTCTACATATAACTAGTTTCTCAAAACGTCGCAGCTCTGCAGTGTACGCGATTAAAAGAATACGAAAACTTTCACACGCCGAAACCGCTACATTAGTTTACACTTTGCTTAAGGGTAATGCCGCCGATATTAATAGAATCTTTGTCCTGCAGAAACGTGCGGTTTGGGCAATTTATATCTGGCCCCTAGAGTGGAGATAAGTTTAAAGAAATTAAATTTTTTTCACTAGCGTCACAGTATATTTATGAAAATGTAGTTTATGATAACTTGTTTTTATGAAAAATAGTCACAGACATAACGTTAATACGAGGAATAAAAATAAACTAGCTGTTCCTGACAGTCGTCATCACAAAGTCACAAATTCATTTAAGGGGCGTGTACACCTATATTATAATAAGATTTCGGTGTTATTCAAAATTTGGTGAGGTTTAAAACTACAGTGAAACAAAACCTTTATTCTAAAAGTTCTGCGTAATTGGATGACAAAAATACGTGCTAGTGACCCGCTTAGCTCTTGCAGGTATTCTCGGTCTTAGATATTTGAAATAAATATTGTAAATGATAAATGTATTCAAATATATATTTACAAAGAGCAACCCCTAGAGTTTCTTGCTCTTGCTTCTCAGGGGAATCTGCCTTACGAATGAGCAGTAGAGTTTAACCAATATAACGATTTCAAGTGTAATTTTCTTACCTAAGAAATAAATATGATTTGATTTACCACTTTGACACTTTTAATACGTATGTTCCATGGATATCGTATTATAATTTCGACAAGTTGGCTCCTAGTAAAGAAGGATAGAAACTGGTTAAACGTGATAACGATTCCTACCGAAAAGTTTTTACCTTTTTGTTACGTGTAACTATACCTCACTATCGTTTTTCCAATAAAGTATGATAACCATGAAATATTTTATAAAGTTTCAGGTCGACCTATTTTTGCATTAGTAAAAGTCACCTTTATCAAAATTATCATTCCTTTGTGCCCAAAGGTGTCTACCGTTACAATTGATAGCCCACCCTTACATCTTGTAGACACGTCTTCACCTTTACTTCTTAAAATGTTAACGATATTTTACTACCATGATGTTCAATTATTGTTTTGTGAAATGACTCCATTAGTTAGTTAAACTGTTAATACAAAAATCGAACACAGAAAAAATCCGTTTGTATATGCTACAATAAACGATACGTGATACTTTGTCGTGGTTGTTCATTGTTCCGTGGTCGTTACACGGGGATAGTCTTCGTCTGATGTCTAATACTTTCGAGCCCTAAAATGTTACCCTAATTAAGACTTTCGTATGCAAGGTCGCTATATGTAATGAGCGTACGGTAGGTAGTATAGGTGTACTAAAATCTCATGGCACTAATTTAAAGAAAAATCGAATGATTTTCTTCTGCCAATGTTAACTTTTCACATGTAATTTCAAAATATAAATTATGTCTATAGTAACCTTTATTTTGCAATAATGACGAAGAATCAGCTTCGATCTCAAACATGAAACATTGTTTATAATATTTATCGCAACATGAGAGACTAATTAGATGAACCCAAGTCACAATCTACGATTTGGAAGCGGGTCTCAATATTTATGGAGGTTAGTAAGAGTAAATAGACTTGATTAACTTCGACAACTTAACTTGAAGATTAGAGTAAAAGCTGCCACCGTGTATTAAAAATAGAAAACAATACATTGAGCAATAAAAGGTAATAGAAGCACTAGAAGAGGGATCGCTTATTGGCTGATTATTATATTATTATCATCAATGGACTCATTGCTTTGTTTCATTATTATTATTAAACGAAATTCATTATCTCTCTCGTACAAAAATGTTCATAAAGGTCTTGAAATATACAAGGACTCTTAAATGCTGTTCAATGAAATATATACATTATGGAGTATTTCTTGTTCTTCTTTACTAATTTGTCAATTTGAACCTCTTTCTTTCCGGCAAAGGTAAACCAACAGCGAATATGACCCAAAAGATGATCGGAGGCTATCTGGGAGAATCCGTCCAACTGCAGTGCATGATAGAAGCCAATCCACCTCCAGTGGTTCATTGGACTCATATTAACGCGAACAGACTGCCTAATGGTAAGTATGACGCTTTTTAACTGTTAAAAATTTTCTTTACATACCAATAAATGACGAAGAGCAAGACCGAGACAAAGTTATTTACAAATTATTGAACAAATAAACACGGACAGGCTGTCAAGCTTGACACTTGAGATTTAAATTCAACTCTATTCCTTACTATACTGTAAAAACAGGACAGAATGACGTTTACTATACAAACAAAAGCGTAGCTGTTACAGTGGTTACACATTGCGACTTTCAGCAGCGATGCAAACGCGCGTTCATGAAATGCACCAACCAATCGCTACACTTGCGATTTACAGGCGATTGCATCGATGCAAGCACGCGACGGCATCAATACAAATGCGTGATTGCATCGATGCAATCGCCTTTATATTCCAAGTATAGCGATATAATCGCGCGCTTGCATCGCTATTTAAAATCTCGCGCGTATGTAAAGGTAGACGATTAGCGAGAACATCGAGCAAAAGTCGTCGTGTGTAACCGCTTTTAAATAGAAGGAAAATCACACAATTTATTATATACATATTTACAATTTATTATATACATATATAATAACACAAACAGTTAAACATTCTTCTACTTTCATTTCTATTGTCAGTACCTTACGCCGATTGGCAAATCCTTTCAGCACGAAGGCAAGCACTGCAGTGTATGCCATCGATACGATAAGAAGTGCGTTGCTCGTTAACGTAACGCCGTTGATGTTTTCCCATTCTACGCTCTATCCTGGACCGCCTAGTAGGACACCTTATGCGCCTTCGATTCCATCATTTGCGCTCGGTCTTGCTCTACCTCATCTCCCCTCCATAATAGATACCTATAAAAACTTTACTTATATTTTCTACTATTTCAACGTACCTACGCAAAGTGTCAAAGAGCAATGTAAAAAAGATATTTATTTCAACAGGATCAAAGTACCAGGCGAGCATGACATCACAAGGATACAAGCACACAGCTGTCCTAAAAGTAAACAATGTATCGAGAGACGATATAGGATCGTATCACTGTTATGCAGAAAATTCGCTTGGCGTTGAAAGTGACGACATTACACTGTACAGTAAGTGATATAAAGAACTAATAACACAATTGAAATTAAGTACAGGCAGAGCCTAAACATGTTACTCCTCCGCTACGGCTCACCTACTTTATGTAGGAAGTTACATTTCTGTGCTATTGACTGTGAAGTTAATTTAAATAGCTGCTGATAAAAATTTGCATGATAACTTTACAATTAATTGAAATTTTTATCATAGGAATAGTTGTTTTATTTTCTCCATTTAATTTTTTTATACGAGTAATAAACATAAGAAAAACGGCTAGATCATTGCCTTAATCAGCAGCATCATGACGATCACGGTGGCTCAACGGTTTGCATTGTGGACGCTAGATGAGGAGGTCCCGGGTTCTATTTCCGGTAGGTCCAATTTAAGAAATGAACTTTTCTTAATTGGTTCTGGTCTGTATGTTCTGGGTAGTGCCCCGGATTGAATTCTGTTACTATGGTACACATAGTACAGTGAGTTCCCTAGTTTGATACCAGGTACTTGGAGTGGGTGTGTTGCATATTGAATTTAAAATATAAACCACTATTTCGCCTCTATCAGTAAATTTGAACTTTGTTCATGGTTCAAACATTTTGTAAAATGGAATGTTATTGATACATAGAAAGTGATAGATGCCAAATTAGAATTTTTTATTTTATTGATTTTTTTTTACCATTTAAACCATTTATATCCACACACATAAAATACAGAATAAGAGGAAACAAAATGATCTATGGAATATTATAAAAAAAACTAAATGACTTATATGTGGGGGTCAGTCTCAGCATTGACTGAGCGTTAGCAGTCACTCAGCACTAGTTTCCAGCCAGCCCCCGACTTTAGCAAACACATTTCAAGCGGCCTTACCATGAACTCTTATTACAGTTCAGTATATGTTCGTAACGACAAAAAAGCGGGATGTTGATATGCACTTCACGTAGCGCTGTGTGACAACGATTCATTTTAGGTCCTGTAGGTAATGAATCGTAATAAGAGTTCATGGTAAGGCCCCTGTTCCGCAAACTTAGAGGACTAATCAATTACAAATTTATACTACTAAAAAATATATTTTTTGCCATTATATAATAATAAAATCTTAGTCGTCCCAAAACAAAACCAATAATTTTCCATGTCATTGAAAATCTGAATAACTGATGTAACACAATAAATGCTTTTGCATTTGAAATTACTGAATATGTCTATTGACACAAAAAACAAGTCTGGTCTAAGGGTGTCTCTTTCTGTTTGGCCAGCAGTACCTTTTACAGTCGAAGTTTAGCTGTATATGGACTACAAAATAATTTCCATTGTTTAGTTGTAAATGTATATGGCATCGATTGATAGGTTTTCGCGATTTCTACACATAGGAAATGAAACCATTTTTTTTTAATCTCAATCGCGTATTTATTTATTTTTCAAACAAACCGACATTTTTGGCTCGTTTTAGGCCCATGGTCGCGTAATCAGCCGTGACAAAAATAGCTTCAGTTAAAATATTATTATACTGTAATTAAAAAGTGTATAGTAAGACAATATACTTATTACATGAAGTTTCTATATATTCATGTGAATTACATATTTATTACGAATATTATATAGTACGTTTGCGACATAATTTCCAATTAGTTAGATACTTCAAAAAATAGAATTTATTTTTCCTCTTACGGGGGCTTCACTGGAAATATTTTAATGATATTATAATGGGTCTTGGCCGGACGCCTCATTAATTAAGCTTCAATTAAAGGCATATATTTTGGCTAGAAAGCTGCTCGTCTCTTCAATGGAATTAATTTTTGTTTCACGACGCGAGAATGAATTATGAATAATGGTCCTTAATTTGCTATGAAAATGTTAAAGGTTTTTTGTAAGGAAAACTGTTTTCTTTGACTTCTAGAACTTAGACAATCCCTCCATCTTCCCATGCCCATATAACCAACCAAAAGGTTATACTAACGGATCTTAAAACTACAAAGTTAAAATACTGAAAACATTACATCAACAACATCTTTTACAAAATATCTTTGTTCATATACCTTTTTTATTCTTGTAACTGCATGCATATATGAAATGAAACTATTATTTCTGATCTAAATTGCATATATTTGTTTTTTCAAACAAACCAATGTTTCAGGCCCTTTACATATCCCATGATCACGGCTGACTCAGTCCATTTGCAATGTGATTTGATAATAATAGCGAAAACCTAAGAATTCCAATTTAAATGCATTTTTTTCTATAGCACTGGCAACTACCACCGTAACCACCACTTCCACAACTTACGAGACTACAAAGATGGACACCACGTCCTCTCAGCCATGTGAGTTATTATTAAACAGTAACAAGATATTTGTTTATTGAATATCATGATATTTTACTACCATAATTTTCATATGTCGGAGTTAACGTCGGAAAGGGGTCACCCTTGTGAGGTGTTGAGGGAAACACCCTCTTCGCTGATTTAGTCAGGTATTACTTGATAATTGGCTTATTCACTCTTCGTTATCAATTCGTTCAGCCGGCGCGCGGCGGTGAAATAATACTTTAAATTGAATTAGTTGTTTTATCCACTTTTCACAGTAATTAGTTCGAAAGTGCAAATAAGATACAGTAAGAAAGTAATTTCTAACTGTATCTTATAGGTAAGATGAAATGTGTAAATATCACGCGGCAAGTTCACAAAGAGCGAGGCTGCGCCTGTTTTCACTTTCCAAGCAACTTGTGTGAGCGTGCTGGCACTGGTGGAGTTCTGTTGGTAGTTCAGTAGGATTGTAATGTCGTCGGGAGAGTAGTATAGTAGCCTCCGCAGCCAGCGCGCCTCCGTACATCTTGCTTAGTACGTTTAAAGTTCAAAATTCAAAATGGTAAAGAACTAGTGGTAATAAATCCAGTTTTATAAATATTTATTCCAGTTTTAACAATATATATGATGTTTAAAATTTTTATCGCACTAGAGATTTTTAGTCACTGGTAAACGACTCAAAAAAATAAGGAGAGAAGACGTGTTCGCTACCGCGACCGAGTAGGGAGTGACGACGGAACGAAACAAAATCAGAATGCGAGGCAAAAGAACTACGGAAATTCAAAATTTAAATTTAAATACGAGTGGCCGGGAACCGGAGAAAGGCGATAAAAAGATGGGATGACGATGTAAGGAGGTCACACCGCCACAAACTTATACAAAAACCCCTCTTGTCAATGCGCGCTCGTTTATAAGCCTTGACCGTCAACTTCGTCATATGGCAACCCTGCCAGCGACCATCATGTTATGGGATCACGTCAAATGACTGATTTACCTCAACCGATCCAACTACACCAGCGCCCCTTCTCTGTGACCATACCCAGCGTTTGTAGACAAAGAAACCATGATCTGGACTAGTTAATATAATTCTTATAATTCTTAAGATCTGCTGACTCGGTCTGCAGCTCAGTTGCCTAAGACCAGTCCCCGGTATGGCAACAGAAGCTGGTTCAAGTCCAGCTGGATTGAAATAATTTTTGTTTGTGTGCAATCTTTGTAAAATTAGTGGAGCAACTCCACAAAAAAAAATGCATATCATGATAATAAAACATCGTGATATTCAGTAAAATCTTTATTGTATCTTTTTATGTTATTAACTTCAAAAATGATTAAATAATGCATCGCGAAATTATGCAAATGTATGCGTCTGTACACGGCATGCAGCGTGCGCGCACACATACAAACTGCACTGCTACGTTTGTATGGAGTTACCACACTTGTATGGTACTGCAGTACATTGCCGTCGTAAATGCAACGAGGTGCATTGCTTTGCGTGCTTACTGTTTGGAAATATTATCTGTATACGTCTTCGCCGAAGGAAACCTATTGAAGTAGCTTCTCTGTACATAAATGCTTTGCCGATCTCACGATTGACTTGTGTTCTATGTCAGTACCTGTTCAAATTTGCTTTTCGACACCTCATTTAACAACAAAGATATAGTCATGGATATTTTTATCTGAGCGAATTGCGTCGATACAAACGCGCGGCTGAATCGATACAAACGTGCGATTGCATCGATGCATGCAGTCGTCTTTGAATTCCAAGTGTAGTGATGCAATGCAAAAGAAAAAAAAAAGATCAAATTTGTGCCTGTAGCATGCCTGTGGCTATCGTATGGCATGTAAGGTAGTTAACATTGTATATACGCGTAAAAAGTATGCCACGGACAGGTGTTGGTCTTTGTGATTAGGTTAACTGATTTATTCATTTGACTGATTTTTAATTGTTTATTCACAGATGCAGAATTGAATCCGAATGATGAAATGTATGAAAAAGACTCATTTGAAGAAGATAACTATGTCGTTGTATTAAGCCAACATCAAATGCAGAGCTTAGGTAAGTCATTACAATAAAATGTCTTTGAAAGAAAATACGTGACACATCTATACCGTATAATAAATGTTGTAACCATTTTTAAGGCCGGTTTTTTATGTATAGCTGGCCTAGCTGACGGAGGGTCTGTGTACTTTAGGTTTGTGTAGCTGATTATATCACTTGTTGTGAACGACTTAGCCAGACTGGTCTAATAAAGAAAACCTCATCCCTCGTCTTTCGCCCTCTGTCAGACCCTCTGCTTTATGTTTTCCGTACCTATACTTCTTACTTATAGGTACGCCCATAGGTCCAAACACAAACATTCGGTAATGTTAGTGTAGCATTATCAGTTTTTTTAAATGTGATCTGTCTTACATTAGAGATTTTTAACGAAAACATGGTCTTGGTCTATATTTGTTGGAGCAGTGATATTAACGAGTGCTCGGAATTGCATACGTAGTGTGCCGTTCACATAAAAACCACAGATACAACAACATATATTTCAGTAAACACAAATATCACTACATGTACAATTTCGAGCTTTCGTTAATATACCGTAGGGCCGTGGTTTAATTTTAATTGTAATGGTAAAATCTTAATTTGTCATGTCTGTCTGACCGATTGCGTTACACGTTACAGCCTTTTTTCAGCCATTGTTTTAATAGAGCGATTTTGAAAAAAAATTTGCTCCCATTATTTTATAAAATGCAACAAAATATGTTACTGAGTCCATTTATGTTAACTCTCCTGTTTCGAAACTGGTTGTCGAATTTGTCTACAGAACGACGTGAATTTTGGCAATTTTAAAATAGCTTTTTTGCATAGATAGTAAGTAAAGTTGAAACAGAATGTGGTTCAACGTATGTACGTAACAGCCAAGGAGTGCTCCCCTGGCCTTGTCTGACTTGCAATTGGTAATTCTTTTAAATTATATTTCAATAAACTGCGATTGCCAGAACATATTATCTTATCGCACACCTTTGGTGTAATAATGCCACATCTCCAAAATGTCAGGCGAGTTATGAAGATTTTTAAATAAGAAAGATAAAATGTCACATATTCAAAATGTGTTTCATGTGGTTATATGACATTATTATTTATATGACTTTCTTGTTTTATAAGCACTTTTGACGTATTGTTAGCGAATCATGACATTAATTTGTTTTATTTTGTTAGAAACTTACTTTGCTTCATTAAAAATTTATTTCTTATTTCGATAAAACTAATTTTATCGAAATAAGAAATAAATCGATATCATCATCAAGGATCAACGGAGCGCTGACGGGCGCCCGACATTGCGAAAAACATTTTTGACAAGAAAGAACATGGGTTTGTTTGGATTTATAATGAAAAGATCTTATAATTTAATTTATAACAGTCACTGGAGTCTCATTTCTATTTTTATAATACCAAGTGACTGGACGAACAAGTCGTGCACCTGGAGACAAGCGACACGCCTATCCATGACAGTTGCAGTGCCAATTAGAGCTTTTAATCGCAAAGATCTCATGGGCACTGCCACTGCGCCCGTCATCCTGAGACATAAGTTGACAAGTCCCATGTACCTATAATTTCACCAGCACCCTTACCCTTCAAAACGGTAACTATCACAAACTCGATTTTTTTCCGAAATAACCTTTGTTCGAATATTTAATTTTTTTCATTACACCGAAAACCGAATTATAACGAAACCGTTGTTCTTTGAGGATATGTTGGATATTTATCGCAAAGACACGATTAGGCTCGGTTAGGTTTGGTTAAGTTAGTTTTAAAAAAAAACATTTTCCTCTCAAAATTACTTTCGAGGTTATGAAAATTCGAGTAAACGTTATTTCTGGAAAATATCATTTCGGACTATTGATAGGTAACCTTACGAAAAAGGAACTCAGTAATGCTGACATGACTACTTGGCTGACATTTATACTTGAATGATTACATGTGGCTCTACTGTACCAAGGGTACGTTATATTGTTTTGCATTATATGTAAACCACCATATATTCTAAAATCCCAGCAAAAGAATAAGCACAATAGATAAAGAAGTAAAGTACCATTTAAACGAAATCTCGCTACCCCATCCTGAGCACACGTAAATTGCAGCTGCATTGCATCGCGTAAATAGTAGTCTCAGCGTGTAATATTTATCTGAAACAGTGGCTGTAACATGGTAGATAGAGTCATATTTACTTCTTTATGTTTTCGGTTAGAGTTCATCGGAGTACGGTAGCATTTAATGTCGAAATAACTAAAAATATGTACACCGTTCGCTATTTTTTAAGGTATCATGTTTTATGGTGTAACGGGACGAATAAGTCGTGCGCCTGGTGGTAAGCGACACGGTTACTCATTACGGTTGCAGTTCCACTGGGAGCTTTAAATTGCAAAGATCTAAGAGGCACTGCCACTGCACCCATCATTTGACACATAAAGTTGATAAGTCCCATGTACCTGTAATTTCTCCAGCACCACAACCCTTCAGATAAATAAGCAGAAATAGATAAGGTGGCAGTAGTTCCCTCGACGAACTTATACTGTCCTTGTGCAAGAGGTCCTGCTAATCTACCGTTTGAAAGTACTAAAAAATATCATCTCATTTAATAAATATCAACCATCTCACAATTTTCATAAGGTTCTGTTTTACCATTTAAATCTCCGCATTTAAAGTGACACACACACTTGATAACTTGAATTTGTGCGGGTGGGTTTATATTCACATTAATTAAGGTGACATTTCTGTTTTTATTTGCAGACCACCCTCCAAGCTCGTGACCAGCGGAAAGCTCAGGCCACTGGCCCATGTGGTCTGAAGCATCGAGATCCACTTTCGCAGTGTATGTGTTTATAGTTTGCACGATTGTTATCCCGATTGCGTATTAAATACGTACAATAGAACTGCACTATTAGTATAAGAAGTTATTGTGTCATTCTTAAGATTACTTATTACAAATGTTTCGAATTAAAGAGCTTTACAGATCATGTGTATTTGATTTATTACTAACTGTCTTAATGTTATATCTCGTATTATTAACTCATCGAGTACTATTCGATGTATTAAGTTAAATTATTCTATTCCTATAAACGTAGCGGCAGCATGGGCGTAATGAGCATGATGGGCAAAAAGGGTTTTTCAATATACCCTGAATTAAGGGCATAAGTAAGACACCATGATTACGAGCAACTCTAGCGCACTCCCCTCGCAAGCAAATAAGGACGCCATGAGGAGCGGTAGGAGTTAACCGAGTAAACAGGAGCCTCTATAAATTTCACCGCTAAAAACTTAAAATAAATTAAAGGTGAGTGCGCAGTGTTTTTATGATTTATGTAAAGTTTATTGTACATGAATGCATACCATGACAACGTTTGGTCTGTATGCTGTCTGATAAAAGTGCATTAATTAACAAAACATTGCATTTTGTTAATAATTCTCGGCGTGGCACATAGGAGTATTAGACTCTAAAATCCGGTCATAATTCAAAATCACAATTTTAATATAATGACACATATAATGCTCGTTTCATGTAGCCCAGTAAGCCGTTTATCGAAGGGGAAACTCCCCACCAGCGCCCGCGCCGGCCCTCTGACTACCTGGTCAGTCGAAACTCAGTCGTTGTCGGAATCGCACATCTTTGTTCTCGACGCTCTCTTTTGTGACACTAAATTCTAAGTGAAATATGGCTTCGTGTAGTGGACTACAACAAAAACAACAATTAGACATGGAAGTTGGAGGTATGTACTATATTATTACACACATTATTATAGTTCTTTACTCGAATTTCCTATTTACTGAGTCAATATTGGAAACATCTTTTTACTACCTGATTTTTTTCACTAAATTTGAGATATCATAGTAGATTTGACCACGTGTCGCGTCTTGTCGCCCTTAACTTTTCATGTTAGCATATATTTCAGACTTTTGTCTACATAAATAAGCAATAAAAGCATTCAACAACTTTCAACTTTATTTTGTACACGTGTTTTAAATTTTAGGTATACAATATTCAAAATATAAAAATTCACTAATTTTGCTTTCTCTTGTCTCAGATTCTCCGGAGAAAGTAAAAAAACTTACTAGATTGGAACTGTATGACATATTGAAGGAGTTTAAAGGAAAAAAAATTGAAGAAAAATTTATTTTATTAGAAAAAAAGCTCGTAGGGCTCACATGTTGCCCAGTCGAGGAAAAGAGCGTTTTAAGTCGTTCGTTGAGGTTTTTCAAAACCAGCTTCAAGAAAAAATGGACAGAATCTCACAGCATAGAACATATATTCTTAAATAAGAACGCAGATTGGCTCAAAACAACAATTGAGCTGCCCACGTGGTGTTATAAACCGGGAAGGCCGCAAAAACAATTCCAAGAATTAAGTGAAAGGAGCAAGCGACGGAGAACAAAGGATTTACGGGACCAGGTACCCGTTGATGAGTTGACCTTCGCTGCTCGTGTTAGTCACGGCACTTCCGGGAATACCGATACTTCCAAAGTTTTGAAAGAAATCACGGCTTCTCCGAATAGAGCTACAAAAGTTCGAAGTATCATATCATCAGCCAAGAAAGATAAGGCAACAATGAAATACACACCACAAGAAGCGTTGGCGTTGTTCGTGGAAGGTGACTTCACACGAAGACAATGGGAACTAATCCAAGGCGAAAGGAAAGATGTGTACCCTTGTTACACAATTATCCAAAAAGCGAAAAAGGAATGTTACCCGGATGAAAAATACATCAAAGTTACTGAGACCAGTTTTGAAGTGGATCTTCAAGCACTATTGGACCATACGACTTTGCGTCTGATGGATTATTTAAGTGATGTCGTAGACTCTTTGGCTGAAAATGAAAGAGATAATTTAATTTTGGTGTCAAAATGGGGTTGTGACGGATCTCATCAGACACAATTCAAACAAAGATTTATCGAAACAATCAATGATGATTCAAATATATTCCTTAGTTCATTAGTTCCAGTGAGGTTGATTGTCTCTATTAACGGTGAAACAAAGAAGACAGTGTGGCAAAATCCAGTACCCTCATCAGTGAGGTTTTGTCGACCTATCCGAGCCCGTTTTGTTCATGAGACGAAAGATATAACCAAAGAAGAGATATCATTCATTGAAACTCAAAAAACACGTTTAAAAAGTACAGAACTAAACAAACAAGGTACCAAAATAAAACACACCCTGCTCTTGACAATGGTAGATGGTAAGGTCTGCAATGCTGCGACTGATACGGCTTCGACAATGCGTTGTTATATATGTGGCCAAACGTCAAAAGATTTTAATAATCTTAAAAGGGTTGAAGCAAATAAAGAATCTTTAAAGTTTGGGCTTTCGATTCTCCATGCCCGAATCCGTTTTTTCGAGCAATTGTTGCATTTGGCATATAAAGCTCGTATCAAAAAGTGGCAAGCCCGATCTGAAGAAGAAAAGAAAGTTGTTAAAGAAACAAAAGAGCGGATACAAAAAAGTTTCAGGGAAGAAATGGGGCTACTTGTTGACATCCCAAAAGTAGGTTACGGCAACAGTAATGATGGCAATACATCCAGAAGATTTTTTAATGACCCAGAAACTTCGTCTCGGATCACTGGAATCGATATATCCCTAATAAAAAGGTTTCATACTATATTAGAAATTTTATCGAGTGGATTCAACATTAACCACGAAAAATTTTATGTATTTGCCCAAACTACAGCAAAAATGTATGTAGAATTGTATGGATGGTACCCCATGTCACCTACAGTTCACAAAATCTTAATGCATGGGGCTGAAGTCATTGAACAGGCCATTTTGCCAATAGGACAGTTGTCAGAGGAGGCCTCAGAGGCTAGAAATAAACATCTGCGAAAGTATCGCATAGATTTTGCTCGTAAATTTAGTAGGGTGGAATGCAATAGAGATGTGTTGAATAGACTTTTATTAACATCTGATCCCCTAATAAGCTGTACCAGGAAAAAACGAGCAAATAAGTCGAAGTCCTTCTCAAAGGAGGCAAGGGAAATGTTTATTTTAAACGAAGAATACGAGAGCTCCGAAGAATAAAATAGAGATTTTTTTATTGTTTATTTCTAAGTATCTTAGATTTAAGCCGTTTTTCTTTGTTAATTTTTATTTGTAATTGTTTTTTTTTGTATTATCATGTACTTATAGCTCTAAAACATTTTTTCTGTATAATTTATATTGTATTGATATTTTTTTAATGTATTTAATATAAAATATGTACCTAGAAACTATTTTTATTGTGTTTTATTTCATCACAATGAAGAAAAAACCAATAAATCATTTTGACCGGATTTTTGAGTCAAATACTCCTATGTGCGTGGATTGAGATTGGGAGGTTCAGGGCAAAACGGGTACGGGCAAAACGGGTAGGTACACTTTTTACCCTCTTGTTATTTTGTTTGAACTTATGGCTTTAATTTAATATGTTTATTACAGATGGTGTTTAGTTCCAAAAGAAAAAGATTGAGAGCTTCTTGGTATACATATTATCTACTAAACAAAGCAGATATTTCTTCTACCAAGACAATAAAGCCGCCCTGCGCAGCGCGGATGTGCTCAACGTGTCCTTTATCCATCCGTCGTCGGCCATTTGTGTTGCCACGGGCAATATAAAGTGTTATTGATTATTGGGTTTGTTTTTATAATAATTATAATAGCCAAAGAGGCTGTGCTCGGTTATGTTTAATTTGTTCATTAAATTTCTTTTCAGTTTCGTGTATATTAATTGATAAACCTTAACAGGTCCTTCTTGCCCTACCTTACCCTATTGTATAACTTAATAGTTCTGTAACTTCCATAGTATAATGCCCTAACGGGACTCTCGTTTGGGGCAAAACCATAGTAAAACGGCAAATATACAAACCATTATTTGTGTTGCAAAAACGAGCGATTCGTTCTTTGTGCCGTTTAGGTTCTTGAGTTCCTCTCAGATAAACAAATTAAGGAGACTGGTATAGTGACTGTCGTATCATAGTATATTTTTTGACTCAAATATTTTGTATGCCCGTAAAAATATTCATAATTTCTTTAAGAAAGAAGATGTCTATAATATTAAAGTTACAACTAAGTCCAAACCCATAAGTAGCACCACGATTTCGTTTACCTAAGGTAAACGATTCTTTTATAGGGAACTGTACGTTGTTACAATAAGATTCCGGAGCATTTATTAAGATAATAATTTCCTAAGGTATACTTACATTAAAACTATTTTAATTGAAAAATTGAGACATTACAAAATTGAGAACTACGTGTTAGATAAAGATGTATGGAAAGACGCATGGTTCTAGATTCCACACAAATTTGTTTGAAACACAATTTATTTGAAAAGGCAACACTTAGAGTTTCATTCTCGTTCTTCTCGGAGAAGTCAGCACAGTGAATGAGCAGTAGCTTAATAAATTGCATTTTCAAGTGTAAATTTATTTTACGTATGGAGTACATTTTTTTTTTTTACTTTTGACATTTGACGGGCTTTCGTTACATCTTATCATGATTATTTTATTAATAAGTACACAGCGTCCAAAACCACAACATTTTTACCTTAACACTGTATTTACACATAAATAAAATACTGCAGAAAAAAACGACCAAGAAAGTATGATAATATTTATTTGATTATCTTAAGACTTTATATTAAAACAAGATACATAATATGTTATCGTAGAAGTGGATGATAGAGTCCACATTCCTTTGAATTACCAAAGATAATCCGAAGAAATATTAACTGAAAATTAAAAGACGGCCCTGAAGAAACCATGTTAGAGTGACTTCTGTTTTTATTATTTTAAGTTGGCGAATAATAAGCAACCAACTTATAAAATATTTATTTCAGTATGTACATCATCGACGAAACGTGCCCCATTTTCTCGAAAAAACACAGGGTACTTTTCCATTCTCACATATTTGTGTTTAGTGTGACAAAGATATTTGTTACACTAAACACCTGAAATTTCTGTTATCACCAGTACGTAATGTATCCTTAAGTTACAAGTGTCTTTCTTATATATTATAATATCTAGTCTAGTTTTCAGTGTATAAGGAGAGTAGAAATATTAACATTATGATAATTATTCTCTTCGCTGCTTATCATCAGACGAATAGTAATTTTTAAAGGAATGTATACGGTTTTATACAATAATGGTAATTTATAAAGATTATTTTTAGTGGCAATCACGCATGAAGTTAACTACTCTGTGCTTTTTGGCTACATATATTTAAAATTTATTTCGCGATTCAAGTGTTTTGAATTTTAAACATGTCATCTGTATATCGAATGTAGTAATTTCTTCGTACTACGTGATGCCGATAATGACTAGTCACAAAATATGCTTTATAAACACAGATTTATAGTCTTTGAGTAATTTGTTGAAAGGAGAATAAGTAATTTGTTACAAGAGTAAAGAGGCTAAATGAGATCTCGTAACTTTTTGCAGTGAAAGAGAAACTTTTGCTTTTTTTTACAACAAATGTTATTATTGAGTTACATGTTTACGGAGCTCAGAACACAACCCAAAATTGGTAAAAATGTAATATAACCATAATTGAAAAAAGCCCTTGCTAAACAAAAACTCCCACTCCACTCTAGGAATAAATATTGACATTTTGCAATATGTACCGATAACATTGCATTTTTAGACTTCGTTTAACTCGAGCCGACGGAGAAATTTAATAAACTGACTATTCTGTCGATATACCCTTTTTGTTTCAACTTACGTCGGCGAAATAGGAAGCATGCTTTCAAGATATTTTTTTCGTTAATATCCGCTTTTCTTCCGTAATTTCTGACGTCAGTTTTTCAAGTTCGTAAAACTGTTGAGGTATTAGCAATTCTATTGCTATTTTATTATTATTGCGCGGGCCTTTTTTTTGGTTGGAATTTTATATCGAAGGAGCACGAATGTTGAACCAATTATCAGCTAAAGGTTTAAATGCGAGAATACGTACGGTCTAACACATGCCACGGTACTGTCGATGCCCTAAGATACCTGAGCTCCTAACCGATCATTCGGTTCTGAGTAGACAAGTGTGAAGAAAAGTATTAAACAAACTCACCTTTTGACCTCCTGTGAACCGTAAAATTCATTTTGGTATGACTTTCTTATTGCATCATTAGTGACGCTTTAAGACTTTTAAAGTCAGTTAATATTTAATTGCATTGCACACACACAAATTACACTTTACCCTTTTTTGTTGAATACATGACTCTCAGAACTAAACGATTGACTATGGGGTCATCGACTGTACAACCGGTTTAATTTGTTGTTTCATAGTAAAAGTACTTACCTATAAAGCAACCATGAAGTTCATTATTCATTCAATAGTAGTTTCTGTACCTACGTCGCACTACTCGGTTCCCAAACGAACTATGAGAAAACTGAGATACTAAAATCATCATAGTACATCCTAAAATGTGATATTTTCAAAGGACATACATAATAGTTAGTTAGGCCTATCCTTGCTTCCGGGAAACTAAGTGGATTGAATATTTTGTAAGCGCAAGCGGCTAATTTGTTTTCAATAATTAATTTTATGGAGGCAGGTACGAGCGGCCATTTGTCTGGGAGCTCCGGAATCGAAACAATAAATCTGGAAAGGGTTGGATTGACTCGCGCGAGCTCATTTGCGGTGAACAAACAGTTGTGGCTGAATAGATGTTTCATTTTGACTTTTATTTATTGCAGAATAATTAGGTCATTCGAGACAGGTATCTATAGCCAGAAAGGTAGCTCTTGTTCCGACTCACTTTATTCAATTTAGCATTTTTGTTCTTGATCTGGAACACGGAAGAAAGCAAAGGAGAACCGTCGTCGGTACCTACAACTTCAGTACTGCGTATATATTAGGCCCAAAGAACGAAAACGCTCATTTAGCGAAAACAACGTCCACAAGGCCTTGTGGGCTCTTTGAAAAATCCATAACACGTCATTGCCACTTACAAAAAAGAGCCAGAACGCATTGTGACTTATTGAAAAAGACCGTATTAGGAACTTGGCGTTGCGGCTCTAAGAAAAAAAAGTCATAACGCAATCTGCTAAGAATAATTTTCGTTTGATACTAATCATATTTTTTTCTTAATGATAAGATCATCGTCATCATCAGGTACACGCGTCCACTGCAAGTCATAAGCCCCCCCTTGAGTAAACGCCTTGCCTTGTGCTCCCCGCATCCAGCCGCTGCCGGCCACCTTTCTCTGGTCGTCCGTCCATCTTGCCGCACGGCGTATGACGATAGGATGTTGAACTACAATCATCGATAGGATATAGGGTTTCACCAACTCATCACAGTTTCCTATACAAAAATTTATTATCTTTGTTAAGTTGTATAAAATGTCATAGATTTTTCAAATTGCAACAATTTTCGTAAAAACATTCTATTTCCAATATCAAACAATCCGTTTCCAGCTCTAGGTCCATCCATCGTCTTGTACAGCGTTGTAAATAACACCTATTTAAATTTCACTAACAGTCTACAATTAAACAATTTTCATTCAAAAGTTAGGCGCTTCTAAACCTGAAATCCCTTCGTTACAAATATCCTTTAAAGTGGCGGAATTCGATACCCGAATAACCGATTCGGCTTTTCCCGACAGTGAACAACACATTGAATTCTGGTCTGCTCCAATTCAAGCGATTTACTGGCCACGATTAATTTTACCTTACAATCGTCAGCAACGTTCGATTGGGCGCTGAAACTGTTGGACAGTTTCACGGCACGGGAACTGGACGATTCATCGTGTAAGTTACATTTCCGAACCCATATTTCGTATAGCTACTACCATACTAAACACAAATAATTGAAGTTTTCTTCACCTTTAAGGCATAAATCACATATTTCTTTGTGATATGTGTATAACCTGTGGGTTATAAAGTTATTAATGATTTAGAATCACTACTGTGGTCTGCCTCGTGGTATTACGGAACTTTGTACGTAAAGTTTTCTTAGTTTTTATGTATTTCTCGTGCAATGACTAGTAGTATACTACAATTAACCGACTTGAAAAAGGAGGAAGTTCTCAATTTTTTTGTTGGAAAAAGGGTACCTCAGTACTGGCCGCATTTAAATTTGAAGAAAATGTTCCACCTCTAAGGGTGGCAAACTAAGGGATGAATTCGATACCTCACCACGAACATATTCTAGGTGTGTTTACCGTTTTACGTTATTATCTATTTATCTGCCTATATATACCTAAAAACTTTACAGTCATTGTTTCACCTACCTCCTAGCTTTCATAGACCACTCTAGTTTGCAAAGGTTTATTGTATCTTTGTTTAAAGTTTAGTGGCAGTAGAGTTCCTTGTTAAAGAATTCGTCCAGAGAGAAGTACTGTCACCTTATCTATTTTCGCCGCCAAGCAGTAATGTGAGGTTAAATTACAGGCACATGGGACTCGTCAACATAATTTTGTATGTCTCAGGGTGACGGGCGCAATGGCAGTGCCCTTAACATGTTTACGATTTGAAGCTCTGAGTGGCACTACAACTCTTATGAACAGGCGTGTCGCTTACAACCAGGCCCACGACATGTTCGTCCCATCACTTGTTATTATTAAAAAAGTTGATAATTTTGATTTTATCAAGATTTTAATACCTAGATCATTATATTTCAGCCGTTCAACAACAGAATTCAAACGTGTATTTATATTTGTATCACTGTCATAAATTACCATGCAATCATCCGGAAATAATATCATAGAGTCGTTAATTTAGGAATGTTAAACCCTGATGATAGTTACGCATGCATCGAAAAAATTGGAAAATGGTACCCCGGACTTCCAACATCGAAATAAACGTTCTCCCGGCTAGGCCATCATTGTAAAATACTTTTTTTTTATGATACCGAGTGACGGGACGAACAAGTCGTGCGCATGTTGGTAACCGACACACCTGTCCATAGCAGTTCCAGTGCCACTCGGAGCTATCTGGGAGGCACTGCCGTTACGCCTGTCACCCTGAGACATAAGTCGACAAGTCCCACCCACATCGAGTATATAACCAGAAATAGAGACGAAATGTCATTTAATATGTTTGAAAACTATTCTGCCAAATCATTACTGTGGCAACTGCGCTCTGATTGGCCAACCCGAACTCGAAACAATAGACGGGTGTCGTCAACTGTTTCACTTCAAATCGTTCAGTTCAACTTGAGCTATGCTATAATGGATGAAAATTGCAAAATTACCTAATAATTACCTAATTACCGATGAAATGCGATTCCGTTTGTTTTGTAATTAGATGTTTTGCTGTTCTTCCCACACCATCGAATGGAACAGCCCCCATTGTTTAGATATTATCTTTATTATAATAAATACAGAATATTTTTTGAATAGACGTACACACGGGTCAGTTGTTGGCGCTCTACTATTACAGTTTTCTAATTTGTGATTTCAGCGCAAACGAGAATTTATATTTAAAAGTGATATAAGGCCCATTTATCTGATGAGTTGCCAGGGATGAATGCCCTTATTTTGGATCTATTTTTGGTTACATACTCTATGTGTGAGCATTACTGCTTGGCGGCAGAATAGGTGACAGTACGTCTCTGAACGAACTCTTCCACAAGGAGCTCTACTGCTATTATTATATTTTTATACTTTGAAACAAAGAAATACATTCAATAGAGATGCGACGAGTTCCAGTTTTACCGAGTAACCGAGTACCGAATATTACTCGGTTTTACATTTGCCGAGCCGAGTACTCGGCCGAGTTACTCGGTTCATTACAACCGGAATGCGATGATCCTAAAAGTCCCATTGCTCTAGAATTAGACCGATATGTTAATGAAACTTTATTGTCGCGAGAGCAGAGTTCTTTCTAATGGTGGTCAGCGCATAAAACAAGATATTGAAACTGGCACAGTTAGCACGAGTGTTTTTATGTGGTCCTGCAAGCACTGTGTATAGCGAGCGGTTATTTTCTGAAGCGGGTAATGTTTATGAAGAAAAAAGGAACAGACTATTACCTGAACGCGCAGAAAGCCTTGTATTCCTACATCATAACTTGCCTTTGTAAAATTTTAAATATTAATAATGTAAACTTTTCGAGTTCTTAGGTTTTCGCGATTGTTACACATAGGAAATGAAACTATTTTTCCGGATTTAAATCATGAGATTTTAGATTTTAGATTTACACGTGACCATGGGACCTGTAAAGGGCCAAAAACGATGGTTTGTTTGATAAAAACAAATAAAGGCGATTTAAATCCGGAAAAATAGTTTCATTTCCTAAATGTAAATTTTCTTTTCAAATTACAGAATTGCTACAAATTGTTACAATTGTCTAGAATATGTAATAAATCTCTTTTGATTATTTTAAATATATTGTTGGTTTTACTTTATTATGTCTATAGCTGTAATGCTTTATTTTAACCGAGTAACTCTTCTCATGAACCGAGTTGTTCGGTCGAGTAACAGTAGAAAAAAAATGGACGAGTACACCGAGTACCGACTAGCAAACGAGTACTCATCGCATCTCTAATATTCATATTATCATGCCAGACGAGAGATGAAAGAATTTGTTCAATAGGTTTTATTTCAGATTTCCTCTTCGTCTCAAAAGTACAAAATATTTACTTAATAAAATATTTTACCGCTTAAATTTCCCAGTTGATATTAAATTCTGGAAGGAAAATTAAATGTTCACGATTCTCATGTGGAGCGTCATAATATATGACAATAAATCTCGACTCTGTAGCTATGTACATTAGCATTTGAGGAATCATGTAACTTGCACAAATGTTCGGTCGTTTGCTTGTGATGCCTTTTAATATCGCACTTGTGCCGATTTATGGGGTCATTGTTGAATAAATATATAATCACTTTTTTATGATATATACATGTGGTTGCAGCATTATAAAATATACGAGATATCCCACAATAACAAAAACGATGATGCCCCAAAAAAAAAATTAATATTTTATTATACAAGGTGTAACAATAATGTTCAACCTTGCTTCAGCTGGCCGTCGTCGTAAGTACTGATGATAACAAACAACTTCTGCAAATTTTTTTTTTTCATCATATCAAGTGATGCGACGAACAAGTCGTGTGCTTAATGGTAAGCGACATGCCTATCCATAACACAGGCAATGCCACTCAAAGCTTTAACACGTTCAACGCCAAGGGTTTCCGTGACAAAAATCGTGGGAATGAACCCTAAATGATATATGAACCCTACCCCCTTAACCGTAACCTTCAAAACCGGAACGCAGTAACACTCACATAACTGCTTGGCAGCAGAAATAGGTAAGATGGCAGTTTCCTGAACGAACTCGTAAAAATAGGTTAACACATTATAACTACCAGGGCATTAAATGGATGAAATTGAATTCCCGCTACAGGGTGCCCAAAAATACCGGCGTTTTGTCTTTGTACTGCAATATTGAGCAAAGTAACTCCAAACCCTTAAGTCTTCCAGTCAGTATTCTTTTTTGCATAAACTTCTACATAATGCTAATTGTAATACTAATTATAATTGTACACATCCTACGACTGAGAATTTATACTCCGAAGGGTGCGAATATTTAGTCGGAGCCCAGGTCTTGGTGTTTTTGGTCTTTTAATCTTGCTATCAGCTCAGCTGCAGCCCTCTTCCCGGTGTTTAAATACGAGTATTATACCGTCACATTGTCTGGGTACTTGCTGTCTGTTTGCCTCTTTGTAAAGTTGTTTGTTATTACTAACTCAAGCTTAAATATGAAGGGACCTTTTTGTTCTGCATTGTATACTATGTAAAAACATACTTCACACTTAGTATATCTTTACATAAAATCCTTTTCAGTGTTTTTCGTAATTATTTTCCTTAGCTTCCGCAATTAATTATACGTTATGTAACGTTAAAACCCCTCTTTACTTAACGAATCCACTTTACAACAATTTACGTGCAAAAATCCAATTCGATACTTATACCGTGAAAAACAGCCGAAAACAATGCCGTGTTGTGGGCAAAAGTAGCATGCAGTATACATTCTGCAAACTCAATTTTAACGATATACTCCTACAGTTCCAAATGTTTTGCGCTCGATTTTCGAAGCATTCTTTTGATCATATATACCCATCCCATGCGACGGGCTAAACCCTTTCAAATTACTTTATATAATATTTCTTACGCAGTAAACTTGAAAGCAGTATTTGATATTTTATTTTTATTGAATATGAAATTGATTTATTTTTTGTAAAAATATTCCAATAGTTTGTTATTATTAATGATCAAAGACCTAACAAACATAAAGAAAAATTCCTTTGATCCGACTGGACTTAAACCAGTGTCTGTTGCCTAAGCCTGGCTACAGCTATGCCAACCAAGCTAGTAGCCACGTATAGACAACAGAAACTGCCTTCGTGGCCGAACGGTTACCATGATGGTCTGCTACGCAGAGGTTCCGGGTTCGATTCCCGGGCCGGGGGCACACCTCGGACACTCCATACAACGGTCGAAAATTATTTACCTACTACTACTACATACATCAAGGCGCTATCTGCACATGTGCAAATGTGTGCGTGAAGTGGCTGGGTTACCCATCACTTTCTCACACTATTACGTTACGTGGTCAGAGCGGCAACATAGCGAAAATTCTAACGCGAATCTGTTATCTATGATTCTATTAATAGAATCCTAATAATTATACATGTCTATTAGGTATTTATATCGATATATTATTATATTTTTTTACATTAATTCACTATTATATTTTTATTTTACATTAATTCACTAACCAGAGCAATATTGAAGATTTATTTCAAAAATATATAAAAAGCACTTAAAATGTTATATTTCGGACATGAATGTGTTTTTAAGTAAGGTAGGTAACCAAGGTATTTGAAATTGCGTGTCCAAGTTTAGTTAATAATTAGATATGTTCACTACCTACGCAATATTTATCGGCAATACGAATATAAAATTCGCGAACCCTTGTCTACTAGCTAACGAAGTCATGGTCACGTTTCATTATATTGATATAATAAATCTGTATTTTTTATAGATACATATAGTACTCTGCAGTGAATAAATGAAGAAAACAATAACTGATCGAAGACTGAGCCTCATCTCAGACATAAGTTTTTTTACTTACATCGTTTCATCTTTCGGAAAATGATGTTAAACAGACGTACACAGCTCAATTCACGACCATTATAAATAGTAACGTAAAATGATGTTTTATATTAACGTACAAGTTTCGTAATGAATAAATGAAAACTATATTCAAATATCAAAGCCGTCTTCGCGCGAAAACGGCTCGCCGGCAGCCTTGGTGTCGTTCAGTCAATGTGACAGGCAATATGCGGGGCGTGGTGAGGTATCTAAAACTAGGGAGGGGCGGAGAGTGTGCGTTCTCTTATTCTTTATTCTCTGCCGTGGGAAATATTTGTATGGCCTTGTTATGGATTTGTTCGTCCCGTCACTAGACATTATAAAAAGAAAAATGAATTCTTTTTATAATATCTAGTGACGGGACGAACAAGTCGTGCGCCTGATGGTAAGCTACTCGCCTGTCCATAACAGTTGTAGTGCCACTCAGCTCTTTAAATCGCAAAGATCTGAGGCGCACTGTCTTTGCGCCCGTCACCCTGAGACATAAGTTAACAAGTCCCATATGCCTATAGTTTCACCAGCTACCTTACCGTTCTAAACCAGAACACAGTAATGCTGACATTACTGATTGGGGGCAGAAATAGAAAACGTGACAGTACTTCCCAGGACGAACTCTTTCACAAGGAGCTCTTTTGCTACTACATTTATTTATCTCATGAGTTTGAGTGTAATTTGTGGTGTTTTGTGTGTGTCCATGGCACCCGCGACACACGGTTTCCCTACTGGAGGGCTATGAGTATTTGTTCGGTCTTTGTATAAATAATTATATCAGAATTTAACTTGAATAGCGTGTGATAACCGACGTCCTTGCTTACATACGAGTGATTCGAAAATAGAACTCTTAACAAGAAGATGTATAGGGTTTTATTGTTGTTTGCATTTGTTAGAGCCGATGGCCGCAGCTCCCCAAGCAAATTGGATAAACGCCAACGGTGACTCGAATTTACGTTACTTTCGTATCTCAAAAGGGCCTGTTTAACAATTTAGTCTTGTATTAAGTCAGGATGTTTGTTGGGATTCTAATTAATTCAGAACGTAACGTATATGATAAACTTAAGCTAAAACACGGACAAGGTAATACCTCAGAATATCTTCAAGAGAAACAAACAAGATATGTGTACACTTGTGTTTTAGATGAGTGCCTTATAAACTTAAAATAATAGGTATGTTTTCTGTTCATCCAAACAGGTGGTATTGTAGGTAAGAATGTTATTTCCCGGTTATCGTTTGAAAATCACAACGATGTAGAAGATCATATTTTAGGCAAGTTAATGAAAATTTTGTTCTGAAGGTAGCAACGACGTACATTACATAAATAAGCAGATATTATCTTCTGTAAGTAAGCAAGTGTCTGATTATATTTAAACGAGACGGCGAGATTTTATACTTAAATGGGTTATGTATCTTTTGCCTCACCATTTTGTTGTCCATTGTTCGATTGTCTGTTTAAAGGTAAAACCATGTAAGTGACATTTTAAACAAAAAGTCTTTAATTTATATAGCTATGGTAAGAAAATCACTATCTTTTTGCACGTGAAACTCAATAATAAGAGAGAGAGCTTTATGATTGTTGAGTTGGCGATTTTCTTACAACAGGTACGTTATTTAGAGATTGTTTGTGGAAAATGTCACTCATGTGTTTTACCTATAAGTAGACGATTTAAAGGTTTAAAATCTACTGATCTCTTTGTTATTTTAGTTTTTTTTATGATACCAAGTAACGGAATGAACAAGTCGCGCGCCTGGTGATAAGCGACACGCCCTTCCATAGCATTTGCAGTGTATGTATACATAATTATGATAATTATAATACATATATATATATTATAATACAAAAAAAGGATTCTATACTTTATAACAGGAAATGTAGTTTTTTTAAATTAAATATGTTATTATCATTACAGACTATTTCTCTTGCACTTGTAAGTTATAATTTACGGGGCCGGACACAATGCCGGGCTCAGTGAGGAGGAACGTGCAGATGTTCCGGGCTTTGCCCTCTTCTGAAGCTCGCCGGTGTCATCGCTGCATTTTTAAAGATTTGAAATAGTGGTTGGAGTACTGAGTTGGGAATTTCAAATTAAAAGTATATCTAATAACAATACAATAAACAATTTTTCTGTTATAAATATGGTCTATTCAAATTCGAAAACTTCCGGGTTTTCAACAACCAGCTTGCTGCTGTTGCCACAATACCAAATGATGTTCCCAATAGTGCAGGGTTGGTTGCAGCATTCACTCGCAATTTGTCTGCGCACGCGACGCCAGTGTTCTGCATATAACAGCCGCTGCCGTGTGTTCACTATTTTCAGATCTTCTGGCATTAGTTTTTCTGAAAATAAATATTGTTGCAATTTATTATAGTGATGTCTACTTCAACCCATCCCTTAAGCGATACCCTTTACACCCGTATATATTTTGTACAACTATATATTACGATGAATTATATGCTATCTGTCAAAATATTTGCTGAAAATCACTAATAGCTCGCGTCATTTACATGCCGTTCAAATAAAAAATTACAGCTTTCATGGCTTGAAATGTGACTGAGTGTTTATTTTAAATCAATGATCCTTATTATTTTCATACATTATATTTTCATTATCGTAAATTCAGTTCTAAAAACGATGTGGTATCATGCCTTTAATAAAGATGTAAGAAGTGAGAAATACCTTTTTTTGTTTTGCCTCACTGTGAAATTAAATAGATACTATCCAGTTAGTGACAAAGTTAAGAAGCAAACTACGAGCGGTTAGAACATTTTCCGTCTAAATTAGCTCTGCTGGGAATCGTTCCCAGGACCTCAAACGTATTATCCAGGGAGTCGTTTATCTTGCTAGCTTATAAATCTGTTTCGAATCTTGTTTGCGTTAAGAAACTAAGAGATATCACACTTAATGCAACACTGCACACTAACTTAGTTAGAAGGAGAATCAGTGCCAACAATGGTAAAAGTTTTTAAATATAGAGTCTGGAATTCTTAATAGGAATATTGTTCGACAGAAAACTGAAAAAAAACTAAAAGAAAAGTCCTTAAACACTTAGAGGATGGAAAAAAGGAATTATAAAGGAAAAGGAGTAGTCTAAGCTTAAAAATAAAAATTTCAAAATATTCAAATATTACCAAAAAGCATTTACAACGTAAGTCAACATACAGCCTCAAAACAGATTTCAGGGTCGACTGACAAACAAAGTATTCAAACAAAGGTCAAAAGTACGATGTTTTTTTAAGTTTATATAAAGAAAAAAGAGAAAACGAACTTTTCCAAAATAGTATTTGATGCAATCGTTGTATAATGAGGGTTCTTAAAGAGAAGTACCGTGGTACAATAATAGGTAAAAGATTTTAAGAACTAATTGTTGCATACAATATTTTGTAAAAGTAATGATTGCATACAATTCTTTTTCTTCGAGTAAATAAAATAATGAAACAGAACCAATACTTAATATTTTTTTTCTTCTTTCCATAAAGGAAAAGGCAAAGGTTTTACACCATACAGCCAAGTCTTGGTACATTATTAAGTCTTTTGAGCCATGTCTTCGTTTAATTATGTTTCTGTAAATATGGCCGCCACAAAGGGGAGAGGGAATTTGAGGCGGCGTGCTTGGATTGGCTCGGGATTCCTTAGAACGTGCAGGTACGGGTATTTTAGTTCGAGATTCGTATAATTTCGTGTTTTAATCTTCGATTAAGGCACATTAACACTATCCTATTCCACTTTAAACTAGATTTCACAAAATAATTGAAAGTCAAAATAAAAACGACACTTTTCCCTCCAAAAGGCCCAGAGCGAATCCCCAATACTTAATAACAATTTATGACAACAAACGCAAGTATTTTTAAATAAATTTTAACCATTGACTTACAAATAAATGGACGACGGGTCTAATACAAAAACCACGAAAAAAAGTCCCAAGTCAACCTATTCGAAATTTAAATTAATTGTAATGTCATCGCAGTATCGTGCTGTCAGTCGAACAAATGAAGACTAAAGCGGAGTTTGGCGCTCTGTATACGATTTTAGCGCCTTACAAGTGCGGACACTTTTTAGCGCGGACCCGACGTCCATATAATTGTAAGTCAATGATTTTAACCCATTTATTAGGGTAGGCAAAGGTTCCACTATGCAGCCTCTTCATATATTTAGACGAAAGCAAAACAAACGCTACAAAACAAAAACCAAAGAGATAGAATAGAAGTTTTTTTTTTTTAATTTTATTTTCCAAAACAAAAATATACATTTACAAATATAAATATATATATAAGTGGCCACGTAGCGCGTATATTTTAACCAATCTTTTTTTTATACAAAGATGTATGCCACGGTTGTAAGACTTTTAGGCCAATTTAACGAATCATGAGACAGTATAGCGTTTGAGTAGCATCCTAATTTATATTTTAATTTAGCAAAAATACGGCGTTCTTTTTTTGAAACTCATTGAATTAAATAAAATTTTTCAGCTCAGTGGCGAGTACCATAGACAATAGAATTTTGATTGATGCTTAATTCAAAAGAACGCCTTTATGATGTGGTCTAACAAATTGTAATTGACAAAGTGCGAAAAAAAATAGCGGGGTTTTGAAGTTACGAGTACAGTTTTTACAAAGATTAATTTTATTTTAAGCATATTATGAAGAAAATATGAAGAAAAAAGTTAGAACGATATTCTTTATTTTAAACCAAATCCCAAGTCTCGGTCAAATCCCAACGGTCTTTATTTTAAACCAAATTACAAAAGAGTTTATCCTGAAAAGTCCAATAATTCTGAATTCAAAGTTATTGTTCAAAGTGACAATAATGTGATGTAAGTGAAAGCGAAAACAAAAATATGTATTGACTCCCGCCGCTTAAAAGACTATATAGAAAGCCCAAACAAGAGAACTAAGTTATTTAAGAGAAAGTGAAAACATAATGTTGTGGAACCACAACGGAAAATATTTAATGAGGATCCCGATAATTAAACGAAGACATGGCTCAAAGGACTCGTATCCAAGCCAAAACTCTTAATTAAAAAAAATAATTGTAATTGACAGATTAAAGGAATAGAAAAAATATTTAAAAGAACAAATGTACAGCTTTTACGCCGAGAAATATAAGTTTACGAATGAGCCACCGCAAAACTCCCGATCCCGTGCGGACTTCTATATCCCGAACCACTCCAACACGTCCCGGAAAAATCTAGTAACTCGTTCACAGCATAGTTTATTAAGACAAGTATGGTAACTCCATACAAACGTAGCAGCACGGCTTGTATGTGTGCGCGCCCGCCACGCGCCTTTTATGGACGCCCATATTCACATAATCTCGTAATGCACTCGCGTTGCATAGCACTGGTCGTCCCAAAGCGCCTTTCATTATTATGCGAATGTTTACATCCGTAAACGACGCGCAACGTTAGCTCACACGTACACTGCGCGTTATTTTGTACAGAGTTACCATAATTCTCTTATTTTACTATGTTCACATGGTCAGACACCGCGTGGGTTGCAGCCGACGTAAAAATGGAATAATGCGCGCATCCGCCAGAACCGTGCGATCCAATCGCAACGGCCTATTCATCAGTAGCACCGCACAAACCGAAAGGGAGTAAGGTTATCTGAAGCTAATAGCAATATGTGTTCCCCACTCTAGGCACAGAAAGCGGGTACTGGATAAAAGCTCCAAAAAGTCGAGTAGAGCGCGGGTGCTGCAGTATCACCTTACAGTCGCCTCACAGCCAGATTTACTCCGGATGGATGCATCCGACATTATATCTAATATGCATAAACAGATATAATACTACCAAGCGGTCGTGCTGCAGACTGTAATGAAGGATAAATGGAGACGTAAGAATTGGCGAACGCGGCAAGGGCTCTTCAGCAGTACCTACCTGCGGTTGCATCACCGACGAGTCCGAAAGTCGTGCAGTTGTTATTCAATTTTGCCGGACGTACAGGAACAGCCGAAAGTCGCAAGTGGCCAGGCTTCAGGCATCTCGCCACTGGCGACCCGGACCGTGACGACAGTAAAAACTCACAAAGGGCGGAGAACACAATGCTCACCCGCTCCCTCACTCCACTTCGAGCCCCTATATCTTCCGCGTAGACGCGACACTTCAAAAAATTATACATTTCGTATAATATCAAATTTATATAAAAACATTATAATTTATGTTTATTTATCTACACACATATCATGAACCCTCTACGATGTGTACAAAAACAGCAATTTACGACCAGCATAAACTGTTTAGTTAGAACAAATTTCTTATCTGTGAAAATGTTATTAATGCTTCGTAAAAACATCAAAATTAATTTTATTATTACATCTCCGAAAAACAAAACAATTTGATTCGACCTCAATTTCTTATATCAGTCCAGATGACGTTTGACGATGAAATTTCAATAGCAACCAATTTTGACAAATTTCACACGTTACTTCATATCGAATCATTTTTTTTTTATTAAGGCTTTGGCAAAGCCATCAGCCTAAACATGAAGTTTGTTTCTGTAAATATGGCCGCCACAAAGAGGATAGGCAATTTGAGGCGGCGTGTTTGGATTGACTCGGGATTTCTTAAAACGGGCCGATACGGATATTCTAGTTCGAAATTCATATAATTTCGCTTTTTAATCTTCGATTAAGGCACAATAGCACTATCCTATTCCACTTTAAACTAGATTTCACAAAATAATTGAAAGTCAAAATAAAAACGACACTTTTCCCTCCAAAAGGTCCAGAGCGAATCCCCAACAACTATCGAATCATATGATAGTTGCGCCCGACTCTAGTTTGTCTATGAATGATTGGTGTGCTCAACAGAGCGAAGCGGTGTTTCACATCGGGGCACCGGCTTTTGCTATACAAAGCTCAGGTTCGGCCCCATATGGAATACTGCTCGCACCTCTGGGCTGGAGCACCCAAGTATCAGCTTGATCCACTGGACTCCATCCAACGTCAGGCTGTTCGAATTGTCGACGACCCTATGCTCACAGACGGTTTAGAGCCCCTTAGTCTGCGGAGAGATGTTGGCTCTCTATGTGTGTTCTACCGTCTGTATAACGGGGAGTGCTCAGACGAACTCTTTGAGTTGGTGCCTCCGTCACTCTTTTACCACTGCACGACCCGCCGAAGGAGAAGACTCCATCCCCACTTCCTCGATGCGTGGCACGTCACGACCACTCGAGCATCTCGTTCGTTCCTTCCCCGAACCAGTAAGATGTGGAATGGCCTTCCTCCTGAAGTGTTCCCCTTGCGCTATAACATGGAGTTCTTCAAAAGACGTGTAAACAAGGTTCTCCGGAGTCGGCAACGCATGGGTGATGCCTCTGGTATTGCTCGTGTCCATGGGCGACAATGACCACCTCCCATCAAGTGGCTTGTCTGCTCGTTTGCCTACTGGTTAACATAAAAAAAAAAAAAATAAAAAATAAAAAAAGAACTAAATAAAAACTACGGTTGTGTGACATGCTTGAGAAAGTTTATAATTGCCGCTATTTCCCCAGTCGTAACGTGCGGTTCGTGAACACATCATAGAGAGCTTATAATAATAAGTATAGATAAAGCATAAAGCAGTATATGTAACTGTAGGTACATAATTATACAATAAAGCACTCGTGTGATGTTTTTATGAGACTGGCCTGTCGGCTCGTTTCATAAACCCACCTTCGTGTTTACTGCCTTTCATGTAACAGTCACTTAAACTACTATTTATTGATATAGTTTTTCACGAATCTGTATAGTTATACGAGCCCTATACCGTATATGTCGGGCTCGGCCTGCGGCGCGTGGTCGCTTTCAGATTACGGGGTGTGCTCTTCGATGGCACAGTGATTACTACTACGTAACGTACTATGGGCGCTTGATGAGGAGGTTCCAGATTCGATCCCTTATTTGAGCCAATTTATGAAAAAAACATTTTTAAGTTGGTCCTGGTCAGGGTATTCCGGGTATTGCCCTCAGAATTATCGTTACTCTGGTACTCATAGTACAGGAAATTCCCTAGTTGTGTAGTAGAAATTTTAAGTGATTGTCTGGCCTTTTTTCCCTAAATACTTCTCTTTTTGGCATAGCTTCCAACAAAAAAGAATCTAACAGAGAGACGGTCGAGAGACAACAACGCTTTAAGTTGTATAAATAAATAAGATATTATTTTCACTACATCGGGAAGCATGCCTGACATTTTGAACGATTGTGAAATCTAGTCCCCGTATACTACCTACGTAATGTGGCGTGCAAATGCTTCGGGCTTCGCCCTCTGCTAGACCTCGGCCTGCGGCCTCGGCACTTATGACTTAAAAGAAATTAAAATAGTTCTTTAATGGCGGCTATATTGATAAATGGAAAAAGTAAATTTTGTCTGCAAATTATTATTAAACACCCATAGATAACCCCTCATGGCGATTTTCAGTAGAATTAGAGCAAATTTTCTTCTACCACCAAAAATACTTCTATGGCAGCCATATTGAAAAATGGCGATAAATTAATGTTGATCACAAATTATTATCAAGCACTCCTAGAGACTCCCACATGATCATTTTGGAAGGGATCAGAACAATTTTTTTTCTACTGCCAACAAACGCTTGTATGGCGGCCATATTTGAAAATGGCGAAAAACCAATTTCAAGCACAAATTATTATTTGGCACTTCTAGAGGCCTCCACATGCCAATTTTCAGCTGAAAAAGAGCGAGTCTCTTTCGGCAGCTATTTTTAACTTAGCTATTTTTACTTATATGGCAGCCATATTAAAAAACGGCGAAAAAAACTTTTGACCCCAAATTATTATTAAAGACTCCTAAAGACCCCCCCATGCCAAGTTTCAGCCGCATCGAAGCAAGTTTTTCTTCGGCCGCCATTTTGGATTTGCCATCTTGAATTATTTTTTACACAAGCAGTTGACCATTATTACCCTCTATGACATCCCTTCCAGCACCTCCTACCTATCTCTAAGAGTTTCCGTGATAGAAGGCTTCGAAATTTGTATGGCGGCCATCTTGTTTATTTGAATTTCGAACATTTTTCACTTTCTGCAGAAATTGACCAAGGTGTATCTCATAAAAGTCCCCCATGTATTACTTTTTCCCACCATATCGGGAAGTATGCGTTCTATTTTTCTAAGTGAGTCAGGATTTGTAACTTTATATATATAATGTACACTTCCTTTCATGTCGGTTTTGTTATTTGTTTATTTATTTATTGTTGATTTCTTTACTTTTTTGAGAGGCTCATTCGCCCCGGACTTACTGAAAATCAGCGCTACGTAACGGTTTAAAAAAAACCGATTGAGACTAAAGCTGAGCAAGTCCCGATTGTACAAGAAGCAACACGCATTACGGTGAATTCGGTACTGCATAATTATGGTATTTATTTTGTGTATTTTATTTTTATTTCTAAATTGTTCATCATAATATAAACAAAACAATATTGTTTATATGCGTGTCTGTGCTTGTGCAATAAACAATTATCTTTCTTTCTTTCAATGTAAGTATGATTAAAAATGGGACTCGCGGGAGTAAATATTGACTCAAATAGAGACATCCCTACGGCGGTTGAGCAGGGAAGACAACCCGTACGGCGATTCAATGGTAAGCAAGGCCTTCTTTTTTGCTGGGGAAAAGAAGTTATCACACATACCGGGAGGTACACATCACCAGTAAACACAACGTCAACTTTAGCGGCTTAAGTCGCCTTTCTAGCTCTCGATCGGGTAAACATTTTCTCTCAAACACCACCTAGAAGCTGACACCAAAAATGGGAGCGATACAAATTAAATCGAAAACAGCGCATAATAATTTCCAAACTGTATTTACGTCGGCAACATAGTAACACCATATTTTTATCAATGCGTGTACATGTCACTGTATTTTATTGAAACAAAAAATATAGACGACGCCGACATATGAAACATTTAAATGTTCATCCAAAAATCATCCTTAAGGATGATTTTTTCAACTCATAATGTTATAGAAATAATAGAAATAGAAACCATTTCATTCATTCAATCATTTCAACATCATCATTTCATTCATTTCAATCATGTTATGAAATTTAATACCAACATTCAAATCACAAAAAAATATAAATGCTAAAATACATAAGTATGGTTTATTAGTAAATACTGAATACTTAGGAAATGAAACTATTTTTCCGGATTTAAATCGCGTATATTTGTTTTTTCAAACAAAAAAGGTTTGTTTGAAAAAACAAATACGCGTTTCATTTCCTATGTGTAACAATCGCGAAAACCTAAGTACTCGATACTGAATACTTACCAAGAAAATTTGAAAGAAAGAACATTTTGTCGTCATATTATTTTTTTTGGTACAGACCATGTATAGACATTTAAGCATTTGTATTTTTTTTACAATTTTCTTGTTTTTTTTTGTTTTTTTTTTATACAACCTGTTTGCTAATACGCACACATCTAAGTACATAATCAAATTTACAGTACACATGGATGTACCTTGTAACTAAATGCTTAAAAACAGGAAACAAGTAAAATAATAAATAAAAATATAATTATATAATTAAAATTATAAAACAAAAATATTAAATTGTTTTACATAACGAAATAATATAAATAAAATAAAATAAAATAAAATAAAATTGTTTATTCTATCTATAATTAAATGTTTGTCAGGTTAATAAAATATTATTATTCCATGTACCAATAACTCAAATGGACTGCTAATCTCCATACTTACAGATGGTAACCCTGAAAAAGTTCAAAATTCCGTCATATCTAGATGACGCTCATGAATAGCCCGCAAATAGTTTATATAATGTAAATGCCCGTGAATATCAATTATTTCCTATATTCAACATACCTACACTCATGGACATATTTACAGGAACGCTAAAAATGGTTGAATTATGATAACAACGTTCATATTAACCACTGACCATATATACCAGAATGTTTAATCTAAATCAAAAGATGATTGAAGTCATTCTTTTTTAATTTAAACGTTGTCATTACATTATGAACATTGTTATCATAATTCAACCATTCTTAGCGTTCCTGTAAATATGTCCATGAGTGTAGGTATGTTGAATATGCTTAATACGTACCCATTAGAACCGATGAAATATCCCTTTTAATAATTTTGTATTCTTTGTCGCAAAGTGATTTAATAAATTTGGACAACTTTTGACTGCACTGTATCAACTGGTCAGATACTCTATATGTGACTGTTGTTGTTTCTTTCGAATTATCTGCGGATGTGCAGATAGGAATTATTATCACGACTATAATCTGAAAAAAAACAATCGTTCATATACCAAATACTCGTGAGAAAATTTATTAACAAAAGCAAATTTGGTGTGACACACCTATTTATAAAGTTAAATAATGTTAACTTGTTGATTTAACTTGCTTTACAAACTTAGGTCACCTGTTTTATTTATCAATAGGGCGCGACTTCGGGCGCGAACCCTAACCCTACAGTCTTGGAAAGTATGTACAGAAAAGTGTAAAGTATATATATACAGCGGGTGACTTTTATAGTTCAGCGAAATTTTAATGAGAAATTCTAGTCATGAATAGACGTGAATTACTTTTGATATAGTGATGTATGGTTGTTTCGTACATTTATAACGAATATGTACAAATGTTTAGTTTTCTTGTTTTAAAATATCAAACCGTTGGGGATCTTGTACATAATAATAATAAATACATACATATATTTGCTAATAATAATAGCAAAATACAATAATTGAACAAACAGAAGATAAATTCCTTCAATCTGATTGGATTCGAGCCAGCGTCTTTTGCGTCACGGTAGCGACAAGCCCATAGTTTGGTGAAATTACAGACACATGGGGCCTGTCAACTTATTTCTCAGGGTGACAGATGCAGTGGCAGTGTCCCTCAGACCTTTGCGATTTATATATAGCTCTGAGTGGCACTGCAACTGTTATGGACAGGCGTATAGCTTACCGCCGACACACGACTTGTTCGTCCCGTCACTTGATTTTATACAGAAGTCAGATTGACGGATTTTTCTTTGTATCTGTTCGATTTTTGTATCTATAATAATAACAAACTAATGTCGTATCTTCACAAAAAATATATGAATATCACAGTATAAAAAAATCATGATATTCAATAAAATAAATATTTAAGTACATTACACAGAATGTTTTTTTTACTGGGACAGTATTGGATAAACCGAAACTATAGGAAGCACAGGGAAACTGTCTTAGAAACTATTTAGTCTTTTTTTGTGAACAGTTTTTGGTCAAGAGCGAGTTGTCCATATAAATGAATAAAATTGATTATTATTTTTTTAATGCTGATAGATCCAGTTTTATTTATGTAAGGATCATTTGATTGCATTGGAAGAAAGTCCAAAGTCTCATATGGCTCACAATAAAATGGTTATATCAACTGTGACCGTTGAGAATTCCATAGCTCGTCATATTACAGAATTGACTTGCGTTCTTGATTTTACTAATGTAAATTGGAACACTGTACGCATAACACTTAAATAGCTAGCAATTTTACTTTCAAAACGTTGTCTAAAAATCAGCTATGACTTTACAGAACATCCTAAATCTATTTGATAAATAGGAAATGAAACTATTTTTCCGGATTTAAATCGCGTATATTTGTTTTTTTCTTCAATGAAGACTGTACCACCTCAGTCAACCGTAACCATGGGACCTGCAAAGGGCCCGAAACGTCGGTTTGTTTGAAAAAACAAATATACGCGACTTAAATCCGGAAAAATAGTTTCAGGAAATGTGTAACAATCGCAAAAACCCAAGAACTCTATTTGATAAAATTTAGAAAAATTAATACAAAATCACATACGTATAACAGCTTCATCGTGGCGATTACACCAAGTGCGGGATGCTTCTTTCACAGATGTTACCTGGCGAATAACCGAAATACGTCCGTACTGGGTTAAAAATAACTTGTCCCTAGTCCAGACTTCGGAGTTACATAGAACTTGTTTACATCGATAACGGGTACAAAATATTGTCTTTTCAAAGATAAGGGAACTTTGTAGCGTGATTTATTTGTCCATTATCTAGGAAAAAGACGTAAAGTCAGACGTTAGATTTTATCATTCGCTATTTTGCGGAATTTTAATATGCTGCGGTCGTTCCACCTAAAGATTTACGTGTAAATTATTTTATAAATTACTACATAAATGTAATTTACATTTGAACGCTACGTAAATGACGTAAGGTATATTTACGTCATTTATTCAAAATCGCAGTTTAAATTGACATTGATAATTGTACATATATTCTTATGCTTGATGTTAATGAGAATTGTTAATCAGAAATCCCTGAAACTATATTATCTTTATGACCGATCTATTTTAATTAACTGCCTCCGTGGCCGAACGGTTACCATACCGGACTGCCACGCAGAGGTCCCAGGTTCGATTCCCGGGCCGGGAGAAATATTTGTATGGCCTACAATTATTTCTCTCGTGAGTTTGGGTGTAATTTGTGGTTGTCTATGTGTGTGTCCATGGCACCCGCGACACAGGGTTTCCCTAGTGCGGGGCTATGTTGAGTGTGTGCGTTATGATTATTATGATTATTATTATTTGCCAGTCTGAGACATAAGTTGACAAGTCTCAAATGCTTGTCATTTCACCAGCACCCTTAATCTTCAAAATCGGAACGCAGTAATGCTCACATAAGGGTAAGGTAGCAGTATTTCCCTGGATGACCTCTTTCGCAATAAGCTCCACTGCTATTTAAAATATATTTGTCTATTATACCAATATTTTTGTAACCTTCACAGAACACAAAAGTATTTGACTACAAATTATCTTAGACTTGACAAATCATTAACCGTGGAATAATTCAATTAACGACACTGGTTGCGTGTAGTTTTTAACTCTAATGCTCCTCAATGTGTGTGTAAAGACCGAATTAGTCAAAGTTATTTATAGTTTACACAAGCAGACCCTTGCTCCAATTTAATGAACATTCTTATAAATTTGGTTTCTTTGTAATTAGTTTACTCAGCCACATTACATAGACCTCACCTACTTTTGTGATAAGTAGCAGTGGACCTGAGTGCAGTTAGTAACAGAAACCTGATAGGGACATATTGAAATGAACTAAAAGTAAAAATGCATATCTGTCCTTTTTACCCGACTGCGTCAGAAGGAGGGTCGTTGAAAAACATTTCAAGTATATGTACGTCCATTTCCAAGTCACGCTGTACAGCCGAAACGACTCGATAGATTTTGTCATATGAGGTGTCGTTAGATTCGTCTTAATTGCGGGAGTATATAAAAAAAAATAGTGAGGGGGTTAGCTTTATTTTTTGGTGTTATTATATATAGCTGAACCAAAAGAGATACATCAAATTAAAGTATCAGGGAATTATAGATCTTAAAACCATCTACATAAAAGTCCAAGCAAACATTGTTCTATCTCCTAAGGATAAAGAACAGTAACCATGTTTGTCTTTCCAAATTTAATATTATTATACATTCTTTAACAAAGAGATATTTCGGTCAAAGTCAAAACATTTATTTCATTCACCGTTCATAGGCCTCAAATTATTGATTCATATCAACATAAATTCTGTAAGGGCGAAGCAATATCAATTCTAAAATGAAATATAATTTCAATTACTTATTACAATTACTAAGAAGTTACATAAAGAACAATGGCAAAGTCCCATATACATTTTTGTGGCCATAATTTGTGTGCGTCTGTTTATGAAAAATATAAAGATTAAATTCCTGAAGAAAATTGGTTTCAGGTTTACTATGCTGAGAAGTCTGGAATTAGAGATATTCCAGTTTGAATTTTTGGAGATTATGTTTTGCATAATCGAACAAAATAAATTCGATGTATTATTATATCAAAATAAATTGGTTTTATTGTTTTGCAAAGTTAAGAAACATACGTTATTAGTTTACCCCCGCCGCGTATATACATATATGGTTGATTTGCCTTTAGTTGATAACGACGACGTCTGCGTCGATTATACTTCATCGACATTAGAAAAATCACTTCCCTATGATGCATTCAGACGAGATAAAAATCCTAGAAATGCTAAAATTTTAATGAATTCTTATTAGCATTCAATAACTTCGTGACAGAGATTAGATTAGATTACTTTCGATTCCACGTGAATGTATTATTGTGCATTATAGTATTCATAAAATTGTGTTAGACAGTTAGGCGATTAATCCGAGGGATTTACGTAGCGTCAGGTATAAATTCAGCTCTACGGCGTGACGTCGTGTAGTAGAGTCACTCAAGTTAATCGACCACGACGGTGAGGGCGTGCTTGGTGACATCGCAATTAATCATTAATACTGAGAAGCTCTCGCAACGTACATACGTAATGGTTAAAGTAGAAAAACCACGTATTTGGTAAATTACTTTATCTAGGAAATGAAACTATTTTTCCGGATTTAAATCGCGTATGTTTGTTTTTTCAAACAAACCAACGTTTCGGGCCCTGTACAGATCCCATGGTCACGGGGGCGTGTAAAGGTCCCGAAACGTTGGTTTGTTTGAATAAACAAACATACGCGATTTGAATCCGGAAAAATAGTTTCATTTCCTATGTGTAACAATCGCGAACACCTAAGAACTCGATAAATTACTTTATGATCAAAAATTGCAGCTACTTTTATCCAATTAACTTTGAGTCGATTGCGGCATTTTTAATTCAATGGTTTTGAATATTATCGACTTAATCAACAGAATTAAGGTAAAAAAAATATTATAGCGAACATTTTACTTCATTCAACATCTGCAAACATCGTTACTATGTATTGCTGAGCTTGATGATATTCAATTAAATATTAGTATCACTAGTAACAAACTTCACATTTGAATAAAAAATACTTCAAGCTTAACTTCCAAATTTAATCGAGCAACTAATATACCTTTAAGAAAATATATAGATCGCGAGCGGTAAAAGCAATTAGAAGTTTAGCGGAATTGCTAATCTCCCAAGGTACAGCAACGCCTCGGTTTGAGACCGCTTTAGGGCCTAAGAGGGTGCACTTACTACCTTATGGCGACGTATTTCTCTCGTTGACATTTAAGGCGATCATCTCATCTAGATTTTCGTAAAGAATAAAGTCGTTCCGTAAAGAGTTAAGCTGAGTAATGGTTTATATCGAATATAGGAACTGTGATCTGCTGTGTATTTTCAGAGCATAATATGTTAAAGCCAATCGATCTACTGTTGCGTAATTTTTCTAAAATATAAAATGGTGGAAATTTTTCCGGAAAAATTCCCGAAAAAATCGAAAAATATAATTTTGAAGGTACGTATTGTGTTCTACGTTTAGAAATATATTTTGAAGTTTTATTTAGCGTGAATTATAAAATACTATAGCTATATTGACCTACAAATAGCAAAAACCACTTAGGAGAGAAACGATTTCACTACAGCGAAAAACCTTTTTAACGGTTGCATCGTTTTCGTTCAGTAATTTCAACTTTTGATATGTGTCAACTTGTGGAAAATTATAGGAAAAATCATTCAAAAGATCATTCAAGATTACAAAAATAATGTCTTTTTAATACTATGCTGGTAATATACAATTTTCACCGAGTGGAGCACACAGAAGTTGTACAACAGTTCAGTACACAACCTCATCTTCTTAAAATACATGACTTTAATCAAGCTGCATTGAGCACGTTCGACATCAAGAAACCTCGTTTTCACCGCACCTCTCCAGACAGGTATGCAATACACTAAGACAGATTGTACTAAAGATATGTATACTTCTTTAAGCAGGTCTCTAGAGGAGCCACGTGGCCCAGCGACTCTTGTTGGCACCACATGCCTTAGTGATTTCAAAATCCATTTTATTTCCTAATTCGCAGGACAAATACAGGTGTTTTTTTCCGCATTTAAGGTAAGGAAGCTATGTCGTAGCCACTTTCCTATCTGCTCCAAGCTTTGTTCAGCGGTGTACATAACAGCTTCCCAGGTTTCACCAGCGAAGACTACAGCGGTGTCGTCAGCGTACGAAAATATTTTTGCATTTGTAATATGCATTCCACAAAGGTCATTTATATACGAGTATATTAGGAATAATGTTGGTCCAAGGACATTTCCTTGAGGGACACGGAACGACACCTCTGCATCTTCACTAGTGTAGCTTTCTAATTTTACTTTTTGTTTCCTATACAATAAGTAGTCTCTGAGAAGACAGAGTGGGGTCATGAATCAACATTAATCAATCTGAAAGTAAAAGAAAGTAGTAGAAAATAGTATCTATTAAGTGGATGAGATCCGCATGAATACTTTCAACAATGTAGGCAATGTAGGCTTAGTATACATACGGAGTTTAAGAGATTACCAACGAACAAAAATTGTCACTGACCATGAGACGTTAAAAATTACTATTCCTCGAATCTTTTATTCAACATGCGGTTTGATGACAGCGGTAAAAACGCAATACAATGCTTGTGTACAGGGAAACGTTTCGGCACGTTGTTATGTGAATTTGTCTCTATTGCTTTTAGCGACTTTTTGACAGGGCGTTCTGTTTGTAATAAGAAACTACACAGAAATTGCATTTTTGTGTATTTGTTGTTTGTTCATCTTTTAGTGTTGTGTGGATCTTAAGAGCCCTCATGCCAAAAAAGTTTTGACGTTGGCTCCGCCCACATTCGCCGCCCGCTACCAGTTCGTCGCAGAGCAAACCGATCAAAAGTAATTTTCGCGCGCTTACCGTCGACCCGTAAACATTGAAGCCATAGAATCGTATTCGACTACTTAAAATGTTTATTACACTTCCTTTATTCAAATAAACGTATTACGTATTTAAATATCTAACCCTAATTCTAAAGTACAATTTGAAGAGAATGAGTGAATACATCGCAAAATTTTAATTTTTTTTATTTATTTGTTTGCAAACTTTACAGCTTTTTTTTCCAGCAGCCAATTACAAAGTTTGTCAGATTAAAATTTATTTTTTTACGTTATATAAAAACTAATTCGATGCCAGAACGAAGCGACTTAAAATATTGTTTATCAAAGAATAATGTAACAAATTAAAATACATATTGATAACATATTATAACTGAATTTCGTTGTATTAATGGATTTAGACATTAGTTTTTAATTACTATATTTTTTAAATGAAGCTACTTATAAACAAATGGACTATAGTAGAGTATGCGCATTTGTAGGTCTACATGTGTAAAGGTGTATGTGTATATGTGTGAATGTGTGTATGTCTATGTAAATATCTGACAAATTTCTGCAAGTGTTTTCATTTATTTTTGATAGTTTTTTAGTTTTTTTATTTTTTTAAGCAAGCCAAACGACAAGGTTGAAATAATTCATTTCGTTGTCGTTTTCAATTAAAATACAAATTGATAGAAGCCATGTAAAAAATGTTCTACAATTTACTTTAGTACAATTTAACAAGTATTATTTCTCAATTTAAAATCTTTAATTTGCCAAGAACCCAGGCCCCTGCACATGGACAAACTCACATATTAAAGGTAATAATTTACCTTTAGTTCATCGTTTCATATGCTTAGGAGGTCGTTTTTTACAGAATCGCTTTCCCTTGTCACTCTGATAATAAGTTTTTCGCCAAACAATATCACCAACATTAAAGTCATACTTTTTACGACGAAGATTATACGGACCACAACTCAATTTCTATCATGCGACTTTATTAAAGAACTTTGTACATGATCGAAATTTTCTCTAAGTTTGCCGGTATATTAAATTTTTATTGATTTTTTTTTGAAATTATTTTTTGTGAAATTACTCCACTACTTTGTTATAATTATTAATACAAAGATCGAACACTCAGAAACCGGTATTATCGGTATTATTTACCGGTATATTCCGCATATTCGTCCCTAGGCGTAAAAAAATTTTTCGGATTGGTCGATATCAAGATTATGGAAACCACAAGCTACCAATTCTCTCCAGACGTGATGTTGCTAACAGGAATATTATGAGTAAATTGATTTTTTGGGACATTCAGATCTCAAGATTCAAGAGACTGTGATCCTCGTCTATGAACGTGGAGACAGCTGCCATGATGGTTTTGTTATAGCGCTCAACAGAGTTTACCTATGGAGTAAATTTGTGCGTAAAATATATACATTAGGGCTTTTGTATCTCTATTTGAAAAAAATTATGTCTTAGATGTTCCACTAATTCCCATATTCTTACGAATTGTAAACAACCACACGGAATAGTATGCTTTAAATGTGGAAAGAAAGGCATTTGTACTCCAAAGTATACAGTTTGTGATAACAAAATCTAACCATAAAAGTAAATAATTTGGATTGGAGAACCGATAACACTCTTTGCACCAGATTTTCGGAACGTTGCAAAGAATCAGACTGGAACGAATGACTTCGTTTTATAACTAATTTCTCAACTAGACATTCAGGGTCTTAAATCTTGGGAATTGATCCATATTTGAAGTTTGAGTGAAAACCGCTACAATGTCAATCCTTTATTAATGGAATATTTACATAACTGGATTCGAATTATTTAGAAAGAAAGTGTCACTTTGCGTGATTATAAAGTCAAAGTCAAAGTCAAAGATGATTTATTCCATAGGTAAAATAAATTTACACTTGAAAACGTCACATTTAAGGTACTGCTCGTTCACTACGCTGACCTCCCTGAGAAGAACGAGCAAGAAACTCTAGGGATTGCTCTTTTCAAATAAACTTAAATGCTATGGAATACATTTTGAATCAAATTTGTGTGGATTCTGGAGCCATGTCGTCTTTCCATACATCTTTATCTAACACGTAGTCTTCAATTTTGTAATATGCTTTTTCGATCAAAATATTTTTAATGTACTTTTTAAACTTAGGAAATGATAAACTTAATATATGCTCCGGAATCTTATTGTAAAAACGTATACAGTTCCCCATAAAAGAGTTGTTTACCTTGGTTAAACGAAATCGTGGTACCATGAGTTTGGACTTAGCTCTAAGGTTAATATTATGGATATCTTCTTTCTTATTGAAATTATGTATATTTTTACGGGCATATAAAATATTTGAGTAAATGTACTGTGATGCCACAGTCATGATACCAGTCTCCTTAAACTTTTCTCTGAGAGATACCCGAGAGCCTAGACGGTACACAGATAATTTATACACAGTATAATTTCATAAACCATATCACAAAGGGGCTCTTTTTAGTTTTAACCAAAATTCTATTGTCTATGGTACTCGCTACTGATTTTCTACATCAGCGCCATTTCATTATATCCAAAACTTCTTGAATTCGTTTCTGGACAGATACTTTCTTTGTCTTTGTTACCCTGACCGGTGATTATAAGTGCCTAAAAACCATAATGCTTATTGTTTGTAATATAAAACGACGTAGCTAGGAACATAATGAAAATAATATGATTATTGAAAATGCATAATAAATACACTTACATATACTTGGTCAATTCTCAAGGGCAGACTGCTGCGCAAATACCCAGACCGACCCAAACCGACCTGTCCCAATTAAAAAAAACACAGTGTAGAGGTAATTCATAATAATTCATAATTCATTTTATTTATTGTGTCATGTGGATTAATAGAGGTGTTACATATTAGTGTATACTGCCCTAACTCCCCTTATTTTTTAAATAAAGTGTTTCACTTGCAAGCTGGAAAATTAAGCAAGGCTCAAATTGTCGGCTTCAATCCGGTCACGTTCCGTTAAGAGGGAGCAGAGGAAAAATTCCTAATCTTCGATTTGATTTTAGAGGGGTAAATCTACTTTAAAGTTAAAAATAAAATATTGTATGAGTAACTACACGACATATTCAAGCATAGATATTAATCAGGAACATAAAACAATAAAGTATCCTCGATTGATAAAAATCACGAAATTACCTCTAATTTTCACATTTTTTCGATTTATTCTCGAAATGCTACAGGTTGCTAGGATAAAACTTAGATAATTAATGATATTTATGCAGGATCGACTATTGTCGTTGCGGATTTTTTTTAATTCCTTTAGTTTTCGAGATATTCCGCTAAAACGAATTTAGCACTTACGACATTTTAGTGCGCAAAAGACAACATCTCCTGTCACATGTCACGGGAACTTCAAGCATATATTTGTTTCTCAAATTAGTCACTATCACTCCGTTGAGACGAGAGGTCGTTGGAAAAACTTGCGGCTGAGCAGTTTAATCGTCTTCGTAAATTAGCAATATGGGAAACAGATTAAAGTCGTTAAAACGACTGATGAAACGAGAAAAGGAAGTTCAACATTAAAGTGATGGCTAAATGTCGAAGGTACGTTTGTGAATTATCTACCTATGTTGAAAGGTAAAATAAAAAATATTATTTTCATGTGCATAAGCGCACTTAAAACTTACGAATTTTGATTTCATCTGGAATAGAATTGAAAATTCACCGCTATAAGAGTCAAGCTCGTGCATACGATTTTACTTCTTATTATGTGCAGAATAATATTTAAATTAGTTTATTCCCGCTTCCGCAGGCCACTCGATTGATATGACGATACCATTTACATGTTTTACATTATAAATATATAATATTTGTAAAAATGACAGTATGATTTATCCTTTATTTCCGATATATATTTTGGAAACTGTGAATTTCTACAATCTTTGCATGAAATTTATGAAAATTTAAGATATTCAATAAAATTTAAGATATAAAACTTTGAGACGTCATAACTTATTTATGTATTAGGTATTTGAATAAAAAAAACCGAACATGTATTTTATATTTCCATTATGCAGTGTGCTCCTTTAAAATGGTCAGTGGTTTTTTTTAATCACCCTGTATAAACATAATACAATACTTACTGTACTGGAACCGGTTGTAAATTTATTAGTCCTATTGGCAACTCCACAGTTTTTTTCTGTTCCACACAAAATTTGTGTCTGTAATGAAAATTCATAAAGTACGATACCTATTATACTCATATTTGTTTGGTAAATAGAATAAACACGAAAATAAACAGATTGCTCTAATCTCCTTCTTGTCGAGACAAAGACAAAAACCAATACAATAATTGTGTTAAATTTCATTAAATTTTAAATTTTATTTATTTAATTTAAATTTATTTTGCTCTAATGTAAAATACCTACCATTATGTGTAATTATTTTGTTCAATATCAAAATCAGTTCTCGTAATAAAAAAAAAACAACGATATCAACTATTTATTCTCTGTCTGTACCAAGTCCTTTCTGGATTTTGTGTGTGTTTTGCAGAGGTAACCTAACAATCAATTAGATCAAAATCATAGTGTCATTTTTACAAATATTATATATTTATAATATGTAATGTAAAATATGTAAATGGTATCGTCATATCAATCAAGTGGCCCGCGAAAGCGGGAATAAACTAATTTAAATGTTATTCAATGCACAATAAGAACTAAAATCGTCTGCACGACCTTCACTCTTATACCGGCGAATTTTTAATCCTATTACTGATGAAATCAAAATTCGTAAGTTCTAAGTGCGCTTATGCACCTGAAAATAATTTTTTTTATTTTACCGTTCCACATAGGTAGGTAACTCACAAACTTACCTTCGACAATTAGTCATCAATATTGATAATTTACGATGACGATTAAACAGCTCAGCGTCCTCTGGTCTCAACGGAGCGCTAGTAACTAATTCGTAAAACAAATATATGCTTGAAGTTCCCGTGACATGCGACAGGAGATGTTGTCTTTTGCGCATTAAAAACGTCGTAAGTGCCAAATTCGTTTTAGTGGAATAACTCTAAAACTAAGGGATTAAAAAAAACCGTAACGACTGTAGTTGATCATGCATAAATATCATTAATTATCTATTTTTTGTCCTAATAACCCGTAATATTTCGAGAATAAATCGAAAAAATGTGAAAATTAGAGGCTAATTCGTGATTTTTATCTATCGATGAAACTTTATTGTTTTATGTTTCTGATTAACGTCTGTGCTTGAATATATCGTGTTAGTTACTCGTTATATATTTATTTTTAACTTCAAAGTGGATTTACCCCTCTAAAATCAAATCGAAGATTAGGAATTTTTCCTCTGCTCCCTCTTAACCTGTAGCTGTGCCAACCACATCTTTTGATGCACACGTGATCAACGTGCTTTTAACTCTTCTGTTATGAATTATGTTATTATGAATTCTTAGTACAAAATTCAGAAATGCTTTACTATCATGATATATTTTATTTATTTTTTCTAAAATTACTCCACTAGTAATTAAAAAAATATTAATATAAAGATTGAACACAAAGAAAAATGCCTTCCATTTTTTTATCCAAGAGACGGAACAAACAAGTCATGCGCCTGATGGTAATCGACGCCTGTCCACCTGTCCCTAACACTTGCAGTGCCACTCAGAGCTTTAAATCACAAAGTTCTGAAGGCCACTGCGCCCGTCACCTCGAGACATAAATCTCATGCGCCTGCCTTCACCAGCAACTTACCCTTCAAAACCGGAACGCAGTAATGCTCACATTACTGCTTGACAGCAGAAAGAGGTAAGGTGGCAGCACGAACGTTTTCACAAGCAAAATCGATATGACAGATTTCGAACCTGCGTTTGTGCCATACCAAGGCCACCAACTGAGCTACAGATCCAGGAGACGTTAAGAATTTTTCTATTCGTTTGTTCAGATCTTCGCTTTTGGTTTTAATGACTTTTTTGCCAAAACACCACCTGTGAAAAATCTATGAAAAATAGAAATCACGTATGGTGTCAATATAACAAAACAAAATACTGTTATCAATTTTGTGAAGTAAGACGTGACCTACAATGTTTATCTACTTCGAATCACCTCTACTGCGACGAATCGCAAGCAACAAAGCTTTTGCATGATGGAAATTTAAATTGGTTGGCTTTCCAAGCAAGGAACGCAGCTTTCGTCGTCAACACTTAAATTTTAAACCACTTTTTGTTCTAACCGTCTTTTTGTACTAGATTGAACGTAAGTTTGTAGTAGTGTTTAGCTTCATTCTGGCAAGTTATCGTCGTAGAAAAGATAACATTTTCTACCCTATTATGTAATCCGCGCAGGGTGTCTCTCAATCCACTTTTAACCTTGTTAACAACTAGCTCAATAATGACAACAAAAATAACCAACACAGAGAATCACAATAACATCAGTATGAACAATTCGCCTGCCATTGTAGTAATTTCGCCAAAAACAAATAATTTACCTAATACTATCAACACGTCTTGCGATATCAATTAGGCTTACACCTGTGCATTGCTAATTACTCCAACTCTCTGATAACTCTACCTAAATCGAATTGGCGTACTTTATAAATTTGTGTAAGTAAAATTATATGGAATGGATACGGAACAAATTGTTTTATTTTTTTATGGCACTAAGTGACGGGACGATCAAGACGTGCGCCTGGTGTTAAACGACACGCCTGTCCAGAGCAGTTGCAACGCTAATCAGTGCTTTAAATCTGAAGGACACTGCGCTGTCACCCTAAGATGTGAGTTGACAAGTTTCAAGTACCTGTAATTTCACCTGCACCCTTACCCTCCAAAACAGGAGCGTAGTAATGCTCACATTACCGCTTTGCAGCAGAAGTTGGTAGGGTAACATCTCTGTTGCTACTCTAAGTATCGGTAGAAATATTAATTTGTTTCGAGTAGGGATATATAATACTCGTCTTTATGCATAGGCTCCAATATATAGGGTATAGGGACATAATTTATAATAAGAAGATATATTATAATTATTATTAGATTAATAGGTATAATTATTATTTGACTGACATGCATAATTAAACACACTTAACGCATACAATCATTATTTCGACAATGTTATTATTATATTATTAAACTAGCATATTTCCCATAATCATAATAAAAAATAAATCAAACAAAACAGTAAGGCGTTTTGTTTGAGGAAAATTGTTGCTCGCATAAATTATTGGATAATTATTATTTTATTAGGTTCTTTTTTTCATAATTAAAAGAAAATATTAATGTTATAATATTATGCTTTAATTAACTCATTTTGAAAAAATTAAGTTTAAAATGCTTTAAAAGTCAAACCCTTGGGAATCATGTCATGGAATCTTTGCCTCCACTAAATTCCTACTGCGACCTATTCCTAATAGTTTTTGAACTCGTAGTTCTATTAGATCTTTTGAAGCACACATGATCAACTTGTATTATTATATATCTTCCTACCCTTTTATCAGGTGCCAAAGTCTCCATGTCCAAAACATTTTTATCAGCAACTATGAATAACAACATAATTAAGGTCAATTTCATCTACTAATGTTGTTTAGTAAAGACGCAGAGTTTAAATAGTACCATGATCTTTACTTTTCAAACTAGGTTCGGCGCTTTATCTTTGTTTTTAGTTTAAATTCTCTATTATACACAATATATTTGCTTAATATTATTAACTAAATTAAGTATAAGTGCCGGCATTTTCCACATCTGTTCAAGACCAACGTAGCCTACATTAACTACATAATTGCAAGTGAAAGTGTGGGGGTGGTAGGAATGGATTTGTTTAGTGAATTAGCGTGGAATAAGTTCTGAAATATTTTGTAGCAGTATTTTACAGTACCTTTTTTTCTAATGTTGCTGTGTATGACCGCACGGCTGCCGGACCGATGTACGCGACCGCTCTGTTTCCTGTCATTTTATTTACCTGACTCATTGACTTACAAATAAATGGACGACGGGTCCAATACAAATACCACGAAAAAAATGTCCCAAGTCAACCTATTTAAACGTAGTGACATGTAAAGGAATATGAAAAAGCTAAAACGTTGAACTTAAATTGTAATGTCATCGCAGTACTGTCTAATTTTGCTTGCTTCGCTGTCAGTCGAACAAACGAAGACTAAAGCGTGAATGACGCTCTGTATACGATTTTAACGCCCTATAAGTTCGGACACTTTTTAGCGCGGACCCGACGTCCATATAATTGTAAGTCAATGACCTGACTATACATACAGTATATCACTTACTGTGAACGACTTGACCAAATTGTTCTTATAAAAATGCTTATCTGTTTTTACGTTCTTAGGTAGTCATTGTTATTTTTATATTTTTCCAACTTCCAAAGGAAAATTAGGCTGTTACAAAGTTATGGGTGCGTGTCTGTCATCATTAAGGGATGACTACATCAATTCGTTTTTGTATGAAATCTAGTATTTGCGAAATATTTCATCAAAACTGTTGGATTTGATTTAGTCACTTTCAAATGCCTCAGTTGCAATTTTATTTCATTGTGAAAACAAAAATTTAACAAGTATTTTTATAATATTTTTTTCTTGGCGTTTCTTCCTTTGTGCAAGGTTAGCTTTAGCTTCGTATGTACGTATTTAAGCACGACAGGAAAAACAATGGAAGGGCCTTAGGCCTCGATTACTGTCAAGACAGATGTCACCGAAACACAACACACTATCATATGTTAAACACCATGAGAATTGATAATGATTTGTCGTGGTTTCTCATTTCAAAAGATGTAACAAATTCTGGACAGTAAATATAATTAATAATAACCCTTTAGCTAGTTGGCATATCGTTGAAAGTTCAATAAGTTCAATACCCATCTATTATTGCAAGTAACGAAGTTCTGATTTTATATTTCAAATTTTATATGATGAAATTTGGTATATATGAAACACCGCCATGGGTAATATTACAGGTGCGACTATAAATTTTGCACTCCAAAATAAGGCATTTTTTTCCACAATTTTCGAGGATTTGCTCGAGATAATTGATCATAGCATACAAAACGAAAATAGCGGACAGAGCTCAAGTATGTGGAACTACGCTTACTATTGGCACACGTACCACGCCCGCTAAGCACTTCTACTCTATTTATTGTCGTGTGTATTTAGGGCACCCACTATCGACTATTATTTTTAGACTGGCACTTGAATATAGCCAGATAGACAATGCTACCTAGCAATACGACAGCCTATTGTAACCTATCTTTTGTTTGTCTCTGTGTTATATTTTGGTGCGCATTACAAAATATTTGTCATTGTACTATATAAAACGTTAAAAAATAAGTATATTATCATTGAATTTGTCCTAACAACTTATCAACATTATTCGCCTTTGTACAATAAGTTATTTTAATTACCCGCCCATTTTGTGTTGTCTATGTATTTGTTTTAATTTGTTAAAAAGGTTATTCCATTCATTCATTCGTTCGTTCAATATTGTCAGAGTCTTCATCTACTACCTTCATAAGTCTACCATTTTACTAAACGAATATTTATGAGTTCCAAGGAACCAACTTTAAGATAATTGGAAAATGCTACGCACAAAATTACCTTGTAATAAATGTTTATGGTTATTAAACGACGACCAAATAAAACTTAGAAAGAAACTTATATAAAAGTATTAATGTCTTTCGGAGTTTATGTGTACGAAAACATAAATTACTGTTTGTTACCTCTAGTTGCTAAACCAGTTGGGTTTCATTGTTTTTCTGGTTTCATAAAAAGGAACTTCTCACGAAATGTATTCGTTCTTTGTAATATTCTTCGATCTGTTATTTTAAAATGTCTGAAGTATGGCCTACAATATATTATTTGATTAAAGTGTACATAATACATGAGATTATTGTTATATTAGTTACGACAACGTGATGACCTCGACCTGGGCGCTAAATGATTACGCTCTGATTCGATTTGAAACGAACTTTTCTGAATTGGTCCTGGTCTTGGTTTTCGAAGAAGTACCCCGGTAATAATTCCGTTACTCTGGTACGCATAGTACAGAGGATCCTCATGTTTGAGACTAAGTAAATGACGCGGTTGTTTGTCATATTATTATTATTAATAATGAAATAGAAATGTATTCAGTTGTTTAAGTCTTTTATCCCTTCGAGTGACTGTAAACCCAGTTTGGTGATGTCATAGTATAATAAAACAAATAATGATAACTTCGTACAAACGCAGCTGCGTGCCTTATATGTGTGCGCCCACCGCGCGACGCTTACGGACGAACACTCCCGTTGCATAACACTGGTCGTCCCAACGCGCCTTTCATTATTATGCGAATGTGTGCGTCCGTAAACGGCGCGCGGCGGGCGTGCACACATACAAGCCACGCTGCTACTTTGTATTGAGTTACCAGCTCAACTTGTCATTGTACCTTATTTACAGAACAAAATATAATAACATTTCCATGTTATCAGAGATACAATTTAAAAAATTGTATAGTAACTAAATACTCTGTAGAAGCGTAGTGCAGTTGCGGTCACAAACTATTAATTGTATTAGAAAAAACAACAATAACATTAATAACAAAAACGCACACACTCATAGCCCCGCCCTGTGTCGCGGGTGTCATGGACAAATTACACCCAAGCTCACGAGAGAATGTAAGTCCCACAAATATTTCTCCCGGCCCGGGAACCGAACCCGAATCTCTGCGTGGCAGATTAGCATGGTAACCGTTCGGCAACGGAGGCAGTTAAAAATAGTAATAACAATAACACCAAAAAACCTAGTATGAAACTAAGAAATTTGCAGTGCTAGTACTTACCAAATTAATGAAATTTACTCCCACGACACAACCCAGACCACCCAAGATCAATTTTCAAAGGTTCATTTCCTAAGTAATTCCTACCAGAAATCGAAACCATGATATCGTTGGCCTAAAGTGCTATCCAATAAACCGAGTATCCAAGAAACCGAGGTCATTTATAAGCATTATTTATAAGTCAAAATGATAACAGCAAACAATAGATTTAAAATATAATCTTGTAACTTTATGCGCCATTGTTTCCGGGTATTATTGTCTTGATGAGGTCGTCAACGTTTGAATGAGGAGGAGGAAGGCACACAGGAAAGAGGCCTCTGGACGGTTCATCAATCTAAATTAGGGAAAATTGAGCACCTCTGTCATGGCCCTGGAGATTTTTTGGCGGGGATTCAAAAACATCTAAAGATCATGAATTTTTTTATAAAAAAGCTGAAATTGGTGATGGCTAACACATAATACAGGATGACATTTTTTTACTTTTACGAGATGTCCCTACGATTATGTTGTGATTCTACACCCTTGATTTATATCAACCGTCCGTAGAAACCGTCCTTGTATTATACAAGGACGGTTTCAAAAAGGTGAAACGGAAAAAGAAGTACACCATCACCACCATTATTATGTATGTTAGTCTAGAATATATGTATTTATGGGTCGTTGTAACCATTGACATGATTACAAATAAATAAATAAAATCTAAAAAAATGGCACCATCTACAAAATTATAAATTTACAGGAAAGAGGTTTAAAAATTCTACGAACAAAACTAGTCGATAACTTTTTTATGCACAAATAAGTTGGAGATTTATAAAATTTCACGTAAACAATTTGTTTCACGTTTCATATTATAAAAAAGTTCGTATTCTTTGCATGATTTTCGTGAGAAAAACGCATTTTGGGCACATATCACAAGGGTCTTTGTTATAACAAGGATATGACTTAGGAATTTTATCAAATAACTGATTTTAACATATCCGTGTAATAAGGCCACATCTGTAGGGTAAGCACGATAAGGCGCGACTTGAGCGAGAACGACATAAAGCGCGAGATGGTACTATCCTCGCTTAGAAATCACGCGCTCTATATCGCTCTTGCAAGTCGCGCCTTATCGTGCTAGCCCTACTGATACACAATGACAACATTTCAGGAGTGGAGTTTATAGATTCGACGTATGAAATTACTCGAGAACTTTTTACGCATAAATAGGAGAGATAAAATTTCACATTATATAATTATATACATAATTTGTTTCAAGTAGTTCGTACTATTTTTATGATTTGCATGTGATAACAGCAATTTTGACCTATGATCGAGACATGTGACTATATTACTCCTAGAGACGACATCAAAACGAATAAATTTTATATATCGAAGCTTGAAAGGCAAAATGGGATAAGCGACATTTTTGGTCATATTGAGTTATATATACCGTTAGAATCAACATTTTTTTGTTTCCAAGGGATATATGACTCAATATGACCAAAAGTGTCGCTTATCCCATTTTACCTTTCAAGCGTCGATATAAATATTTTTGATGTAACATGAAACCAATGAAACAGTTATTTTTCTTTTCACAATTTGTGAAGAGTCTTCATAGTGAAAGTTGAATAAAGGAATGAATGAAGGAATGATAACGACTCTCGAACAATGCTTCTGCTGCAAAATTCAAACATGAACTTGAAGTACTATTCTGAGTTGAAAGAGTTTTCATAAGAATTTTACTTTTGAACGAGCAGTAAAGTTCAAAACATAAGTGCAATCTAAAAATTTTCAATTCCATTATGAATACAAAATTATTTATGTTATTGCGACGTACGTTACCAACATACGTGTCACATTAGGACACATGACAATAATATAATAAAATTTATTAACCATAATAAGTTGTCACAAAGAAATGGTAAATATAATTTTAGGGGAATCAGATGGAGTTCATCAGGAGTTCAAAATAACCTTTCAGTTGCGCAAATATTTAATAACCTAATATTTGTATTCAAATTTGGCGCCTTTTTATGTTGTGTTGGTCTCGTAATGAATAAATGAAATATTTTTTCTTTAAATTACAATGACTAATAAACGTATTAGATAGGCTAATGTAGAACAGGCGGTATTTGTTGTTTAGTTGTAATTGCTTCCTTTAAAATAGACAATAAGAAGTTATTAGTATGTTTTAGCTTTCTTATAGATTAGGTTCGCTGTTATCTTCCTGCTTTTGTACATAACGCATAGTGAAATAAAATCTGTAAGTACATTTTATCTGGTCTTGTATATCATATCGTTAGCACTCAACCCACATTCAAGTGGTGTACTAAAATTTATAATCATAAAATTATCATACTTGAATAAAATGGTGTTACGTGTGTAGCGATAGAAGAAATAGTACCTCGAAGACTCTTTTTATAATTTTTTTTATAAAAAAGCAAATCAGTGAACATATAGTTCAATTTTGCAGCATTTCACAGGGATCTGTTATAATTAGTTATTTAATGTAGCACGCTTAGGCGTACCCTTGTTATAATAATAGACACGTAATACTATGTTTAGAAGCAGTAGAGCTCCTTGAGAAAGCGTTTCCACTGTCACCTTAGCTATTACTGCCGCCAAGCAGTAATGTGAGCATTACTGCGTTCCGGTTTAGAAGGGTTAGGGTGCTGGTGAAATTATAGGCTCATTGGACTTGTCAACTTGACGGGCGCAGGGGCAGTGCCTCTAAGATCTTTTGCTATTTAAAGCTTCGAGAGACGCTCCTACTGTTATAGATAGGCGTGTCGCTTACCACCAGGCGCAAAACTTATTAGTCCCGTTACTTGGTATTATAAAACAATATTTGCTTCCTCATGAAATAAAGAAACTTTTTATTTAATTGTACAAGAAAATGTTTTAGTCTTTATTTTACAAATGAATTTTATCAAATTTATTTCGACAACTTTTGCCTGATGGGTATTTCTTACTTTTGAACAAAATGACTGTGATCATCAGTTTTCTAGTTCTAGTCTCTAGTTCGGAGTTTTATGTCCATGAAGTTATAAGTAAAATACCGTAATTTAAGGAAAAACAATGAATTAATTTAATGCCTAATTATTTTTCAATTAATTTTTAAAACATCGAATATGTCACTGCCGTGTGCGTGATCACACCGTTTTAGCAAGGGAAAAAATCCTGTGTTTTATTAATCAGAATAATTCTTTTTTGTAATTCTTCTGACTAAAAAAACACACAATACCTATGGTAACATAAATATATTTACTAATTCTAAACAGAAACATATATATCTCAGTTGGTCAAATCAAATACGAGATCAATTTTTTTGTCAACACAGCCATACTTATTTAAATATAGTGCTTGTATCTGAATGTAAGTGGAACGCAAAAAAGATATAGCCGCCAAAATGTCAAGCGTAATTTCATTTTGATCTGCAATTCACAAAAGTCGCCCAGAATAAGTGGTCACAAATTGTGTTGGTCGTTAGATGAATTTTTTTTAATTAATGTACTTCAGTTTTGTGGCTTCATCTCGTTTTTCTGTCAAAAACACTTGGCTAAATTTTTATGTCCATTCTAGGTTTTAAAGTTACGTTTTTGAGATTTTAATGGAATAATATCACTGCCTCACTCAAATACTTTGATCCATGAAAGTGATTATATAGGGTTGTGTTTTGATTTTACGCGAGCATATGCATTGCTTTTTTCTGTACAAATTTCTTTTTAAACGGCGAAAGTCAAAAGGTGTCCAAAACAGCAGAAGAGATGAGTAAACGTTACTTTTTTTTCAACCCCCATAATTAAGTTCTTTAAGGGCTGCGAGCTCGGCGAGTCCCTTGAATAACAGGACCAAAAGTAATCAAATTCATTATCAAAAATATCTAAAAGAAGTTTTCATTTTTTAATTTTTTTTCAATCAGAAGTAAAAATTAACCTAATAATGTCAGACTACAGAGACAAGTAAAAAGTCTATTGTAATGATTGTAGTAAAATTAGTGTTGTGTATGACATAAAAACCATATCGGTGAACGCCGTAGAATTGAACTTTACACAGTATGAGCGGTGTTTATCTGAAGACAGAATGCCGAAGGCTGTAGCAAGCACTGTGTAGTGAAACATGATGTAGACCGGACAGAAAAGAATATGATTGGACGGTTCGGTCATATCGAAAAGATTTTATTTATACAAATTTATATAACGTTTGTGAATGATGATATTTCCATATGGAGAGGGTAGACCTCAACGTACGTATCTCGAATGTCTTTGAATAAAACCTATTTAAAAGTACCAAGAACAAAACGGGCCATGACTAAATGAAGCCATAGCACTCGTACAATAGGACAAGTATGGTAACTCCAAACAAACGTATCTAGTGTGGCTTGTATGGGTACGCGCCCACCGCGTGCCGTATACGAATCGCAATTATGCGAATTTTCGTTCGCATTATTATGCAAATGTGTGCGTCTGTACACGGTACGCGGCGGTCATGCACTCATACAAACCGCGCTACTACGGAGGTGCGGAGTCATTATATTTATCTTATTATAGTATGATGAAGCGACCGGCGGAAGCGAAAGAGGTTTGTCAAGAGCGTAGCAATTGCAGGTTCATGATCTAGTGGAAGACAGGCGTGACGGTATGTAAAGTAACGTATTATATTAAGCCATAAAGGCAAGTAAAATCGTCTGAAATAAAATTTTGAAAGAGGTATTTACCTCTACTTTGTTTACACTGCGTCGTGGTTATGAAAAAAAATGCAACATAAATAGAATGTGAATTTTTATCGAAAGCGAAAAGGGGCAAAGTCAAATACTCGTAACTTTTTTACCGAAAACAAAAAAAAAATTAAATTGGACCCGTGGCGCGTTCCTCGCATAATTTCGAATAAGCAACGGAGGGTAAGCGAGTTTCAGGTAAAAGAATCACCTTGTATAAAAGGATCTGGTCCCCAGGCAGGTTGACCCCGGATATGGTTATTGGTTCATGATTATATGATTACTTGAGTATTCTTTTCTATTTCTGTAACACTAAAATTAACTTTTCACGGCATTGTGACATTCGATTGATGGATGGAGTAATTAAAGAAATATGTAAGAATAATGCTTGTCTGAATTTGTCTTGTCTTCCGACGTGGTAAGAAGATATTACACCATCACATACAACAAAAGGCATTTTTCTATGAATATTTTTGTTCAATTTTCGATCCATAACCTAAATTTGTATAAAATACCATTGTAATATTCATAAGCTATTGGGAGAAATAAATTTAAATTTGTATTTGTAATCAGCCCCTAAAAAAGGCAATCCATTTAGATTCATCTTTCTCTATCGCATTTAAGTCCAATTTGTTGCGGCTGTGAGCGGATAGCTTGGGTACTTTTTGTTATTGTCAATTGTACTTTACATCCACATCAATTGTAGATATTCCCATATGATACTTGGTAAAATAGATTATTGCTAAGAGAAATGACAACATTAAGACGAATCTGTTTAACTTTCATAACGTATAATAAAATACCTATTAGAGGATGCTTTTCTAAGTAGTAAATATAAAAAAGAAGTTATCTTACTCTTGGTATAAGAAAGCCACATGTTTTCATACGTCAAAAGTATTATCATCCCATGCTAGTGCGTAGTAGCTAGTACGTATTATGTGAAATTGTATAACTCCTATTTAAGCATACAAAAGTTATGGAATAATTATAATCTAGAATTCTTAAACATCTGTTCTAAAAAGTGGCCTTATTACAAGTATTAGTCACAAAGGAGCCATAAAATAATTGAGGAACTGTTCAGTCAGTCGCAGTTTATTGAAGACTAATTTAAAAGATTCACCAATTGCAAGAGAAGTCCACTCCTTGGCTGTTACGTACTTGCTCTGAACCAGTAGTAGCAGTAAAATTCCTTGTGAAGCAGTAATATCAGCATTACTATGTTCCGGTTTTGAAGGGTAATAGTGCGGGTGAAATTATAGGCACATGGGACTTGTCAACTTATGTCTCAGACTCAGATTCAGATTCATTTATTTCTCAAATATAACATCACAGTATAAATTGCACTACATGTCAAAGTATAAGAAATTATATTGAGATCGTCAGACAAAAAGGAAAATTATAAGAAAAGCAAACAATAATTGGAAAATTAACAATTCATTATATAATATTGTTGTCATTAAATTACATATCAAATATCATTATCCATCAAGGATCGTCATAAGTTGATAACAATTATACAAGACTATGTGAATGTGGTAAAAATTAGAATAAAAATAGAAAATACTGAATTCGTTACAATTTAAAGTTCATAAATTCATTTACAGAGTATAAAGGATTTTTCAAGAAAAGATTTTTCAGCCGACGCCTAAATGTTTCGTCAGACGGTTCAAATCTGAGAGTAGCGGGTAAACGCTCATAGTAAGTAGGTCCGATGACACGCGGCTTTTTCTCTGCAAGTGCCATGCGTCGGGGGACTGTTCTCAAATGACCGGTACGGCGAAGTGAGATGCCAGAAACATTTACAGCTCCAAATAATAATAATAATAACGCACACATTCAACATAGCCCCGCACTAGGGAAACCCTGTGTCGCGGGTGCCATGGACACACACATAGACAACCACAAATTACACCCAAACTCACGAGAGAAATAATTGTAGGCCATACAACTATTTCTCTCTCGGCCCGCGAACCTGGGACCTCTGCGTGGCAGTCCGGCATGGTAACCGTTCGGCCACTGAGGCAGTTGTAATGAAGACAGATTATTTCTAACGTACATTATAATTTCGTATAAGTAGAGTGAGTAGTGCGTCATTATGCGTTGCGCTACAAAGAGATTTCTGCAGGAATGTCTGTGTTTTACCCCAACCAATACGCGTACGGCACGTTTTTGCATTAGCATGACTCTATTGGCATCCGTGGAGTTACCCCATATGAGTGAACCGTACGACATCAGCGAGTGGAAATAGTCCTGTCTTAATGCAGAATCAGAAATGAGCAATTTTAGTTTACGCAACGGGTTCAGGGTGACGGGTACAGTGGTAGTGCCCCCCAGATCTTTGCAATTTAAAGCTCGGAGTGGCACTGTGACTGTTATGGAAAGGCGTGTAGCTTGCCATCAGGCGCACGACTTGTTCGTCCCGTCACTTGATGTTATAAAAAAAACCAACTTTCTGATTCAACTTTTACTTTCTATGCAGTGAGTGCTACTTTCAGTTAGCGTAAATGGATTCAATAACATATTTAGGGTACGTTATGTCATGTGCCTTAGAGCGATTCCACACGATGTGATGTTTGTGACGTCTGAGCAGTGACACTGCGTTGTATAGGGTCATGAGCTCATTTTTGACACTTAAGATGTAAATGCAACTCTATGCCGCTTACGGTAAAAACGGTCCAAAGTACAAAGTGTCAAGTTTGACATGCTCTTGACTGCAATAAATATGAATTAGAACTACATGCCAAAATGCGCATCAAAAAGGGGGTCAGGAGACTAAGCGGGGAGAGGTACAGTGATGTGTTTAGTGAGAGCGGTGCTACACAATACATTGCGTCGGCTTTGCGACGACGTTGCGTTTTATCTCTGCCTTGTATTATATATAAATCAGAGCGATGCCATACGGCGTAGAAACGGCGTATCACCGTAAATAAATTAGGGAGATACCACACGGGCGTTGCGTCTTCGCAACTGCGTTATAATACACATAAAACAGAACGACAATCCACTCGGTGCGTTAAAATAGCGCGCGGCGACGGAACAGCTCGTGTGACAATCAGTCGATTGAAATCAACGTTGTTGCGACAACGCAACGCCGACGCATCGCCCGTGTGGCAACTCCCTTAGTGCATTGAAATTATAGCGTTGCGACGACGTAACATCCATGTGGTAGCGATATGCGGCGTTAGAGAGATGCCACACGGACGTTGCGTCAGCGTTGCGTCATCGCAACTGCGTTGAACTACGTACAAAACAGGACGACATGCCACACGATGCGTTGAAACAGCGCGCGTCGACGGAACAGCTCGTGTGACAGTCAGTCGGTTGAAATTAACGCAGTTGCGACGTCGCTACGCCGACGCAACGCCCATGTGGCATCTCCCTTACGTTGCGACACCGCATTGCTCGTATGATACTCGGTGCGTTGTAATCGTGGTGTAGCGACGTCGCAACGCACCAGCAGCGCCCGTGTAGCATCACTCTTAAATAAAAAATTATAATAATCAAACTAAACGATAAATGTGTATTAGCACTAATACTTTCGTAATTACCAGAAATAATTAATATTCTAATGGAAATCCCGTGTAATCCGGATGCTGATATCAGGCTAAAACGGTTCTAAATAACTAGTCCGAATCGCCCAATGAGCGCCTACACAAACACAGCGGGCCCCGAGGATGAAACCCAGACTAATATTTATGCAGTGAGCGGTTGGCACAACTTTGGAGATCTGGAGACAATCAAAATATTATTAGAACTGGGAGTGCCCTCTCCCCTCCCTGATCCATGTGAAGGTCGCCTGTTCTGCCTTTTGTAAATATTCTATTAGTTATTTTTGCCTCTTCTCTGACATCTGCCACTAACAGAAATGTAAGTACTGTCTCTATTAAATAACAAAATAGAATAGATTGTGTGCCGTACCATGTAATTAAATTGAACATGATGTTGACTTCTTAAGTGTTTCGCATTTAATATACTTTGGCAATAAAGTATTTTTTCGGGTCTTAAATCACGTATATTTTTTTCAGACATATTGACATTTCAGGTCTTTACGGTCACTACTGACTGAAGTGAAACAAAAACAAATATACGCAATTTAGATCCAATAAAAAACAGTTTCATTTCTAATTAAAAATAATTTGATATATTTTCGTTACGTTAAAAGTAATTAAGCACTATAAATCATTAATTAATACTTGATAATTTCCACAAGTATAACTACATTTCTTACCCTTCAATAATAAAGTGGTCATGAATTAGCGGTGGAAAAACTGTTTTAATTTATAAAATATGGTTCTGTGTACCTATAACGGTAATAGTAACGTAAATAAATAAATAAAAAAGAGTTTCAAAAAATAACATCATAATAAAACTACACACTCCAGTAGGTACACTTAGAGGAACAGAATATAAAATAATAATGTTAATAGTCAAGTAAACAAGAATTAGAAATCGCTTCCCGGTGAGAACGCGGGAACGCAGTGCCGCCACACATCTTCGAAGGACAAAGAGCCAGCGATCCCCTGCATCGTTAAGGCGACCAATCATTCCTGCTTTCTTGCCCAATCGTCCCTGTGAGGTACGACATGTGGCTCCGCAATCACAATCACATTAATAATTCACTCTGCCAAGCTTTAGAGTAACAGATCCGTAGTTAATATTGGAATAAAAGTAATTGAGGGCCATTTCATTGGGAGCCACCCCTGTCTTCATCTCATTCCTGGCTGTAGAAGTCCGGGTAAGGATCGGCTGCTTATTGGCTTAAGCTGTAGCAGCAGTTCTTACCCCTCTTTTTGCTGGCCGAGCAATGCTCCCACCTCGACTTATACAGCCTAAGGCTAATAGATTGACTGCATGTTTGCAGTCGATTTAGGCTACATGAAGTCGGTTTCGACTGCATGCAGTTGATTACGACTTCACGCATTAACTGCAAACATGCAGCCAATCTGTTAGCAACCTTACTTAATCATTATTTAGATATATCGAAGTTATTGTAGTAATTAGTGTACTATACTTACTATTCTTGTTACCTTAGTTAGATGTAAGTTTTTTCCAAAATAATGAATGTGAAATGAGAATAAAATAAAATTAATAAAATGCATTTTTTTGTGAAAAAGCAGACATGACTGAAAATTTAAAAACTGTTACAGTTTAACATTAATTAAATCAAACTTTAATTAATAAAAAACTTTTTCAACCAAAGTTTAAAAAATTACATGAATGCGTAATTAACCTCGAAACATTGGACAAATCTATATTATAGGTTAACAAATTATAGAAAAAAAAATATATTTTCAAATTGGACCTAAAATAAAGAAGTTAAGTAACCGACCAGACTTTAAAAAAAACACTGCATTATTTTGTGGTATCTACCTACTAGTGTTCCGATAAATATGTGTGTAATATAGGTACATAACTGTTTTCATATTAAATAGAATTTTGTCATATATTAATTGTTTATGTCCAGTCAACTTCATTCATGGTTTCCGTTTGTAAAATAAAATAGACTGATAATCACTAAGTGCATGTGAACAATTAGTCATATCGTTACATTGCGTGTGTGAGTGAGGTGAGTTTACAGACAAACGACAATCAAATTTGTTTTTTATATGAACATGGACAATACAATTACTTATATCGGCTACTCAAATGCAACCCGCTCCAAATTCGAGTGAAACAATACAATATAATATGTTCAAAACACGTACGGGATAACGAACATTACAGCTCGGATCTCTATTACGCGTAACAATCTCTCCGTCACTTTCAATTGCGAGTCACGTAGGGCTTCAAATGAAAGAAAATCTAATCTTTTTCTGCCCCTCTGAAGTGATTGGGGTTGAGTATAAAGTATTTGAGAGTCGCCAGTGCCGTTTGACTCCGACCTTTACAAAGCTGGATTAGAACTCGTTTGCATAATCAATCCTTAGTAGGGTTTACATAAAGGCTTTGTATTGTGGGAATAATTACCGCCTGAAACGACCTAAATTATTGCAGATTGGGCCGATGCAGTTTTTACAAATAGAGAAACGGACTAAATATGTATAATATATAATAAAAATTTCTTTATTTGAACAAACTACTGTACGACGAAATTTTAAATTGTTATATATATGTACAGGTACTGTGTTTAAACAGTGTATGAATATACTGTGGCGCAGTACGCGCCCCTCTCCCGCCCCTTTTTTCAGTCAACTTTTGAGCTTAGAGCGGTTACACACGACGATGCAAACGCGCGACTGCATCACTACAAACGCGCGATTGCATCGCTACACTAGTGATTTTGAAGCGATTGCATTGATGCAATCGCGCGTTTGTATCGATGCAGTCACGCGTTTGCATCGATGCAATAGCCTATAAATCGCAAGTACAGCGATGCAATCGCGAGTTTCACGAACGTCCGTTTGCATCTCTGCTAAAAGTCGCCTGTGTAACCACTCTACTAAACGTGCATTCGTGAAATGCACGTCGTCTACGCATGAAAAATATGTCATATACATAGGTTCTTTTATATGTATACATAGGTATATAAATAAGAAAAGTGGCATTAAATGTGCTATTGGACATAGAATTTAAGAAGTTCATGATTCAGTCCTAACCAAACGAAATTTGAATAAAGTCCTTTCGTAAAGCACCTATAGCAGCAGTATAAAGTAAACTGTTTAAATTCAAATCAGTTTAGTTTCGGACAAAATCGCGAGTAGGTATTCGTCCACACAAATCAAGTCACGTACGTAAGCGTCGAAAGAAGGATAGATTTTTTAAATTCTCTGGGGATTTTTTTTAAGAGTGCCTCAAATTAGACGCTTGTGCACTGCAGTGGCGCGTTTGTGGGGTGACTGCCACGCCATTACTAATTTTCATATAATATCTATAGTCAGTCTTTTTTGAAGGCGGAGTAAAATGACAGTTCGTTACACAAAAGAATGATGCTGTATGATCTACAAAAGAATGATGATCTATGCCCGCTTGCGAGCAGCTAGTGATTGCAGTTGATAAATATTCTATCAACTATCGACTGAATGTTGGTTATGCAATAAATAGCCGTACTTGTTTCATTTTAATTATCCTCGACCCATTATTCATCCAATTACTCGGCGCGAGTTCATTTCAATTGTCAATTTCTGTGAGTTCATACATGGGTACGTACACTGTATTTAGAAATATTTATGAAAAATACAAAGGAGAGACATATTTTGAAGTTTTTATTTTAACTCAACATAGATCATCAAATTCTTGTTAAAATGCATATGAATAAAAATTGATCTCGATACTAGCAATCCAACTGTGGAAATAAGAGTAAAAGAGGCAATAACACCATTAGTAATCATTGGAACGTCCTAACATTCATAATTCAGTCATTTTTGCCAAAATTTTATCATCTTTCTCTATGTATCGATAAAACTATCGACAACAACTACATAACTATTTAAAATTTTATGAAACTGGCAACCCAACTACAAATGTCATTTCACTCCGTCTTCAAAAAAGACAAACTATAGTCTGCGAAAGAGACGCGCGCGTGGCGCGACTGTGCCGGGGTTCAAACCTGGGACCTTAGAGATGGCGACACCATGAAAACCGGTTTGTAAACCACTCGACCAAGGAGGCTGTCTAAAGAATTATTACAGCAATAATTCACTTTCATGAGAAAGATCATTCAAGTATTCGAATGAATAGATGTCTACAAGGATTATAATCAAAAAGACAACACAGTCTCAATGTTTTCTTCGTACAATGCGACATCATTCATATTGAACTTACAATATAAATTAGTGTAAGGGCCTACGCAAACTATAGACTTTCTATCCGCCGATAGTTAAGTTGGGCTGCTAGCGCGCACAGTGGGCCGACAATATAAATAGTCTGGTTGATAGTAAGTACGCAGGCTAATCAACCGGCCGATTGCTGTCGAAAAATTTTGTTAACTGCTCTAGGAAGAACAATTTAATTTTCGTTACGGTTGCGCAATGAACATTTAATTGTTCACAAATGTTATTATTGCTTTTATAGAATGGAGAAAAAGGATCAAAAAGAGAAAGTGAGAATACTGTGTGCATCTAACAGATTAAACTATCGGCAAATGTACTCACGTGGAAGCGCACCATACTGATTTAGCAGTCGGTCGGTAGTTTGCCGACAGATCAGTTCGAAGGCAATCGAGTATCCCATCAAACTTATCTATAGACCGGTACCGAATCGTAATAACGTGCGTACTTGAATGAATACATCTTCATGCTGATTAAAACCCCGACTGAACTATTGGCCGATAGAAAGTCTTCAGTCTGTGGAGGCTTTAAGTGCGAACACTTTAACAAAAGAAAGTATAATTATCAATCCTCTCATCTAAAAGCCTTATCACACTGGCGACCGCGGCGTTGTCGAGGCGTGCACGCCGCGCATCGCATCTCGCAAATCGCCAGTGTGATAAGGCTGTTAGGAGAACATTAAGGCCATAGTCCACCACTCTCGTCCAATGTGGGTAGCGGCCTTCAATAAAACGTTTTCCACGGGTAGTGTACCTTCTTCGACATTTCATCACGATGGTTTTCTTGACCGTTAGTCAGAGATATTGCTACTAATCTTCACAAAAGTAAGTATCTTAGAAATAGTAGTCACAGCCACATGCTGCCACAGGGACTCGAACCGCCAACCTCTTAATTGCGAAGCACCTCTTAATTGTACTCCCACTGGGCTACCACATTTTTAACAAAATATATATGATATATATTTTATTCTAGTTATAATATTTTCTACTAACACACGAAAAAGCAACAAAATACAGGGTTATTTGTAAAACACTAACAACCTCACAGGACTATTTTACTAACATCATAAAATATAAAATAAACTTAAGTTTACGTTGTACTATCTGACATTTTTTGGTTTACGTCTGTATTTAAGCGTTGTTGGTTTTGGTGGTAAGTTCAAGCGTGGAAGCGTCCTCAACTCGCGCTCCAGCATTTTGCACAAAGTTATTCTCGTTTAGAGGTTTTGTACGAAACTAAACTCTGACGAATTATTAAAAGTTTTGGAACAAAAGTTGTTGTTTATGATACTAGTAGTGTAGTCCTGCAAGGTTGTTAGTATTTTACAAATAATCCTATATAACTAATCCCTTATGAAGTTTTTAGTTCACGTTTCATCATGATAATTAATTGCCTCAGTGGCTGAACGATTACATTGCTGGATTGCCGGTTGGATGCAGGTCGGGACCTCTGCGTGATTCGATTCTACACTTCGATTCAGTATGATCTACATTTATTTCTCTCGTGAGTTTGGGTATAATTTGTAGTTGTCTATGTGTGTGTCCAAGACACCCGCGACACAGGGTTTCCCTAGTGCGGAACTATTAGTGTGTGCGCTATTATTATTATTGTTATTAATTATTAATATGGTAGTACTCTGAAGTGTTATTTCCTTTTACAAAGAGCAACATGAGTAGATAGATAGATAACGCACACACGCATTTAAGAAAGATTGTAAAAGAGTTCGTCCAGGGAAGTACTCCCACCTTACCTATTTATGCCGCCAAGCAGTAATGTCGACATTACTGTGTTCTGGTTTTGACAGGTAAGGGTGCTGGTGAAATTACAGGCACATGGGTCTTGTCAAGCTATGCCTTAGGGTGACGGGCGCAGCGGCCGTCCACTGCTGTAAACAACAAAAACATCGATGCTGTGCGCCGTATGATCAAAACAGACAGGCATGTGACATACCATGAGATTCGGGCATCTTTAGGCATAGGTATGAGTCAAATACAATCAATACTACACAAACATTTGGGTGTGAAAAAGCTGTGCTCTCGGTGGACCCCACACAATTTGACTAAGACTCAAAAAACAGATCGCGTCACTTGATGCAATGCCATGCTTCAACGAAGGGGCGTCAAATTTGGTGTGGGACATAGTAACAGGTGACGAAACATCGTTTTATAGTTACGATCCCAAAACAAAGCAGCAATCGAGCGTATATGTCTTTCGAGATGAGCCGAAACCAACCAAAATGGCGCGCATGCGTAGTGCTCTAAGCGCACGATTGCTTCTTTTTTTAATAAAACTGGACACGTGGCTACTGTTGCTTTGGAGAATCATTGTACCGTGAATAGTGATTGGTACATGACCATTTGTTTACCGGAAGTTATTGACAAACTCCGTAAAAATAACCGTAAACGCTGTATCATCTTGCACCACGATAATGCTATATGCACGATAATGTTATCACACGGCCAGACATACAAATGAATTTTTGAAGTTGAACAACGTTGACCTTATGAGCCATCCCGCGTAAAGTCTCGACCTGGCACATTGTGACTTTTATTTATTTCTAAAAATTAAGAACCAGTTACGCGGTCAACGATTTTCATCACCTGAAGACTGAAGAGGCTGTCGAAGAGTATGAAAAATATGTTTCAGAGATTGTCAGGGAGGAATGACATAAATGTTTTCAAAATTGATTCATTCGTATGAAAAGGTGCATTAACGCTAACGGAGAATATTTTGAGAAACAATAAATTCATTTTTGACCATTTATACTATTTTTTTCTTATTCGTTCCGGAAACTTATAGTGCGCCACACGTAAATAGGTCGTGGTCAGTGCAAAATTTGCCCAAAAGCAAAGCACTGATTTTCAGCCACCACTTTCGTGGGTAGCGCGTTGTGGTGCAACGAAAGCTAAAACATTGTGAAGTGAATGTAGTATACATATGTGTTAGTATCGACGTGAGTGCTATGTAGAATATAAAAAATTATGTACCTACCTACAGTTCACGCGGCAGGCAGAAACCACAGCTTTCCACTTGCTATGATTCTGACACACATCTGTCGTCCTGAACTTTCTTCTGAACGTCCTCAATTTGGTCGTGGTAAGTCCACCTCAATCGAGCCTTATCAACTTCTTTTTCATAAACCATCATCATGAACCCACTGCTGGCCACGCATTTGCCCAATGCGGCTTGGGAACTTCACACGTTTACCGAGGGTTATGACGTTTCAACGCAGGTTTCGTCACGATGTTTTCATTCACCAAAAACCTCATGGCAAATTAAAATTCGCACATAAATTCCGAGAAACCCAAAGGTGCGAGCCCGATTTCGCACCCACGGCCTCTGTTGCACAAGCTGTACGTCAAACAATTAGGCTACCACGGCTTCATTATCATGTATCTTTCGTAGACGATAAAATTAAAATCCTAAAATTTGACTCAAACTTGGCCCCACTACAAAGTGAGAGGAGAAGGCTCGGCATGATGAGCTTATCCCTTATAGCTACTCGATTTAATATAGCTACCAAACAGCATCAATCAGCCTTCTCAGTCACGAAAAAGGACTTTAATAAGAAGTAGCACAATCTTTCCCTTTCCACATTTTCCTATTATGAGCCGTTCATCCCAATTGAACTAGCGTCGTTGTCTGTACTTGTTCGGTATTCTGCCTGTATTATTCAATATACAATGATATCGAATGCTCCGCGTACTGACTGAAACGAAACTGGCTGCGTGGTGTCGTCGGTGTTGGCATTAGGAGTCAATGTCGCTAAAAAAATCCAACTTGTACTTGAAATGGTATAATTATTCCTTTTCGTTTTTTATCTCTTCTATTTCTGCTACTGACCGCTACAAACGAACAAGACTGTGCCATCTGCCCAGTTGAAGACTCACAACCGCACCGCTGTCGTCGCGTCGTAGTAAAGGAAGGAACGAGTGAGTAGGTAGGTAGATTTCTATATCATTTTAGTCAGGATAGCACAAGCAAAGAATTATTAGCGCCCTAAATACAGTCTAGCCGCGTGACTCGGCTTCCTTACGCCACAGTAGATCTGGAGGATTTTCAAAAATGGACGTATTAAATGCTGAGAAATGGTTAAATGGATTGATTTATCATTCAGATTTATTTACTTCACATTACCAATGTCTAAATTTTACAATTTGAAATACTTCCATAAAGTAATTAATTAGTCATTTTATGTTAGTATGTACGACGAAATAAAATATAAAAGTACCGCAATTAAGGTTAGCAAGAAAATTCTGTAGGGCTAACACGACAGGGCGCGACTTGCGCGAGAGCGACACAAAGCGCGAGATACAGCTATTTTCGTATAGAGAATAACTATATCACGCGCTTCTATGTCGCACTCGCACCAGTCGCGTCCTGTAGTGCTAGCCCTATTGATCGCGAGGTATGGTGACATTTTTTGTAAGAACAACATTAAAACTCAATTTGTTTTAAACAAAGAACTATTTTGTATTTAACTTCGACTTAATAAATAAACTTACTTAACTCCTTAGGTAAATTATTTGAGACCAAAATAAATGTATATAATAAATTGTATTTCTTTTTTAATAAAAGAAATGTAATATACAATTTTAAATTAAGTTAATGGCGCTGTCCTTTTTAAAGGTTATAATAAAAAAATCACTTCTGAGAATATGATTGATGATTAAATTAGCGAACCACTTTTCGATAATAATTAAATCATTTTGAATAAAATTATTTTGAGCAACTTGTGAGCCATTAATTAAAGTGCTACTATTTTTTTTTATAATACCAAGTGACGGGACGAACTAGTCGTGGTCCCGGTGGCAAGCGACACGCCTGTTCATAACAGTTGCAGTGCCACTCAGAGCTTTAAAACGCAAAGAGCTGTGGGGCTCTGTCACTGCGCCCGTCACCCTGAGATGTAAGTTGACAAGTCCCATGTGCCTGTAATTTCACCACTAAATGATAAAATAAGTGCGCAATTAACGCCACTTCCGCCCCCACTTCGATTTTTCTGCTAGAACATATACATACAATATCGTAAAAACATTATTTTCACAAATGCAAAACTCGTTTTATTATATTTACAAAGTAATTATGTACAAGTGGCCCAATTCTCTTGCATCTGAATGCATACAGCGATTCTAGAGCACAGTAGAATATAGAATTAATGATACAAATTGCCGCAGCGCTATGACTTCGAAGCTGTAGACAGTACAGTCGGTTGCATTATACTAAATTTATCAAATAAGGTTCCGGTTTTACAAGACCCCATTATGGAGAAGGTATATCAGAAATCTGATTGAAATTAGGATAGCTACTGCCTAGCTGCGAGATCGTGCTATTGAGTTAGCCTGGTCGGCGGACAACGGTCCGGCCGACGATGACTTATTGCGACTTCATCGGGAGAATTCGGCCTCAAAAGAACATATTTAAATATAGCAGAGGAGCCTTGTCTATTATTTTAAAAAGTGACTAAGGAGACTGACCGACACTCATTAAAATAAAATTAATCAACTATTTGGATGGCCCTTTTTACCGCTATTTGGCTATTATAGCTATTAGAAAAAGCCATATTTTCCAAGGATTATCTGTTATTTCATCAGAAAGGCTTATACTATAACTAAAAATAATTGATGGTATAAAATCATGATTATATTGGCAAAATGTATTGACAAAACGTGCTTCCTGGAAGTTCTTGTTGAACTCGTAATTCCGCCGACTGTGGCGGGAAGCGTTATTTCCTGATTACACGAGTTCTCGCGCATTTAAAATGATTAGCTGTCATAGCGTTGCGTGGTACAGACGCAGGTGTGAACATTAAAGTACTTATCTTTGTACTTTAGTTCGCAGTCCATATCGATAACCGACCTACTTTTTCAACTCCAGAATTTATAATGTTCTGTAAAAAATGTATTAAACATGTAAATTCAGCCATCTACAAATCCCAAGGGAAAGGCGAAGCAGGAAAATGCGGTGAACACTTAAAAAAGCTATTAGAAAAGTAAAACAAAAAGTAAAAAAGTAAACTTAAAAGACCTACTTACGCTGGGGGTGCCGACCGACAATTTCAGGGGGGTGATTTGATACTGACTCATATATAGCGAGAGGGAGCAAGTAGGTTGAGGCCATAGTGACCAAGATAAAGGAGTATAGAGTCCATTGAGGCAACGAGTTACCCTGATTATACCTGCCGGTAATGAATATGAAGACTCGCTGTCTCAAATGAGTTCCAGTCCATCCAGTCATCCAGTAACCTGAATATCCATTAGGACATTCAGTGGGCGATGATACCTTTATTGGTTGATGATATACCGAAAGCATACGGGTTTGAAACGCACGCCTGAAAATCGCCTACTAGGGTACTGCAACCATTTATTTAATCAAACAAAACGTACGCTGTACATTATTTAGAATAAGTGCCCAGGGTCTTAATCTGTAATCATCCATTTAGTGGGGAGGATTGCGACGATCGGGAGTAACAAAGGCGGGTAAGTTATTTTTGGAAGCCATCTGTCAGTCGTTACCTCCACAGAACTATAAATACAGTAGAAGTGCTTAGTTGGCAATTCACGCATGCCGACAGTAAGCAAAGTTCCGCATACTTGACCTCACTACAGTAGTACTTGTACATCGTAGTCGTATCAACTATCTCGGGCACAACCTTGAAAATCCTGAAAAAATCTTTATTTTGCTACTTTGGAGTGCAAAAACGATAGTCCCACCTGTAATATAATAACCACAGTGGTGTTTCATATCATCGATAAGTTTTTAAGTAGTCGATTTTTTGTTATAAGAAACAAAAGTAAACCCTATACCGCTGCAATGTAGCTGCTATACCGCTAGATGGTAGCATACTGACAACGTTCTAAATAACAGATATTAAACTTTCAGTGATATGCCAGCTGGGTAATGTTTAAATTATATTAACAGTCCAGAATTTGTTACATCCTTTCAGTCATGCAGTAAATCAAAATGAGAGGTGCGTAGTGTTCAAATATATCTGAACGTAATAATAATATCAACTTTATGTCAATAAACCTAACTTGCTCTTTTGTTTGTAAGTTTAATTCTTCTTCTAAAAGTAGACATATTTTGACATAAGGTGATTTATTCATCAAATATTTATAAATGAGGTATTTATTACTGGGGGAAACAATAAGACGCGCATTGACCGTTTAACAGCGTATATTCGACTGCCTCAAAACCACAATCACCCTCGTTTTACACAATTATCTGTATACAATAATAATCCTATCTACCTACACTACATCCCTTCACCCTTAAATACTACTATGACAATCTTTTACCTATACTAATTATGGCTTACAACAACATAAAACTTAACTACTTATAATGTACCTATATATTACGACTTCAACTTAAGACTAAAACTTATACCTAATCTCTTTCCCTATCCTACATTTCCTAATTGGACGAGCATAGGACGGCATAGGGGTAGGCTCCGGCGGATCTGGGGTGATCGTATAGGGTTGGTCGGAAGGTTCCAGCACCTCTTCATATTCAGCGTCCGACAGTGCCGCCTCGGTAGCCGGCGACCCCGGTGCCCGCGACCCCGTCGACGCCTCCGACTGATTTCTCACCGCCCATCTCTCTGTGCCCTTATAGGACTCCTCTTTATCTGTACTAGGCTCCTTAGAAACGGTAGGGAAAATAAGCGAACTACCTCTGCGTTTCAACTGATCGACGTGTCTATGAGAAAGTGTACCGTTACCATCAGAAACCTTAAAATTAGTGGTACCTACAGCCTCGGTCACCCTGCCAGGTAACCATTTCTCCCCTTTTAAATATTGACGGTACCATACGTTACCCCTACTTGAATGTTCGTTACCTTTTTCCCCCCAGCTGCGTCAACTTGACGCTTTTGTGTAAGTCGTATTTTAGCTTCTCTATCCGGCTTTAACGCATCTAAACGGGTACGCAATCGCCTATTCATTAACAACATGGCCGGACTTTCACCAGTCGACGTGTGCTCTGTGTTCCTATAATACAACAAAAAGTTTTGTAACGCTTGATTGATATTGATATTATCTAAAATCGCTTTCTTTATGACCCGTTTTAATGTTTTCACGGCATTTTCCGCGGCCCCATTGGATGAGGGGTGATAAGGGGCTGTAAAAATGTGTTCAATGCCGTCTCTTAACAAAAAATTTTGGAACTCATTGCTAGTGAACGGAGGACCATTATCACTTACAATTTGTTTGGGTAATCCCCACCTACCCCATAGTTCCCGTAGCCTTTCTATAGTAGGGCCGGCTGCGGTGCTCGGTACTTGAAATATTTCTAACCACTTTGACATAGCATCGACGATAACCAAATAAGTTCTGCCCTGGATAGGTCCCATAAAATCTATATGTAGCCTAGACCATGGGCGCTGGGGCCACGGCCAAGGCTGGGGCGCGCGGCGCGGCGGCGCGTCCGCCAGCGCGGCACACGTGCCGCAGGCTCGGCACGTCGCTTCCACCGCCTCGTCTATCCCGGCCCACCACACGTAGCTACGGGCCAATGCTTTGGACTTTACTATACCCATGTGTGGTTCATGAATTATTTCCAGCACCTTTGCCCTACATTTTTCAGGTATTGCAACTCTATGGCCCCACATAACGCAACCTAGTTCTTCGTACATTTCGTGTTTCCTATTTATATATGGCTGTAATCCTAATATTTCACAATCAGTAGGCCAGCCGTCACGAATATAGCTCAACACCCTGCTCAATATTGGATCGCTTTGTGTGTGTTTTTTAATTTCCTTATAATTTAAAAGTAAAGCGTCTTGTGCGAAATGCAAATAAGTTTGCTCAGGTATCTTATCACTCTCTTTACCGTTCGTATGAATTGGCAATCGCGACAACCCGTCTGCACAATTGTCCTTAGATTTGACATATTCAATCTCGTAATCGTACGCTGATAAAATTATAGCCCAACGTTGCATGCGACTCGCTGTCATTGTAGGAATTTCCTTACAAGGGCTCAATATTGAAACTAGCGGCTTATGATCCGTTCGTAAGACAAAATGGCGCCCGTATAGGTATTGATGAAACTTTTTCATGCAGAACACTATCGCTAGGGCCTCCCGATGGATTTGTGAATAGTTTCTCTCCGCCGGCGTGAGCGAGCGCGAGGCGTACGCCACCGGGCGCTCGCGGCCTGCCGCGTCGCGCTGCGCCAGCACGCCGCCCACCCCGCACGGGCTGGCGTCGCACGTCACCACCACCGCTCGCGCCGGATCGTAATGCGCCAACACGTCCGCCCCAGTTAACAACCTTTTTACCTGCCGGAATGCCCGCTCACATCCGTCACTCCAGTTCCATTCAATACCCTTACGCAATAAATTATAAAGTGGTGCCAGAACAAAACTAAAGTTTTTAACGAATTTTGCAAAAAAATTTACCAAACCCAGAAAAGAGCGTAATTCAGGCACATTTCTTGGATTCTGTATTTTTTTTATTGCGTCTATTTTAGATGTATCCGCTTTTATACCTTCCTTTGATACAATATTACCTAAATACGTTACTTCATTTACTAAGAATACGCACTTGCTCCTTTTTAGCTTAAGCCCGTTGCTTTGCAATTTTTGTAGCACCAAACTCAAGGCCTCCAGATGCTCGTCTTTTGTTTTGCCTCCTATTATGACGTCATCTAAAAATACTTGAACATTAGGCACTCCTCTAAAGAGATTCGTCATTATTCGTTGAAAAATACCTACACTAGACGCCAGTCCGTAAACTAATCTATTGTAACGGAATAAACCTCGGTGAGTGTTAATGACCGTATATACTTTAGAATCATCTAATTCTACTTGATTGTAAGCTTGAGATAAATCTATCTTACTAAAATAACGTGCTCCATTTAACCCTACCAATACGTCGTCTATCTTAGGCAACGGGTAACGGTCGATCAGTAAAACGGGGTTTAAAGTCGCTTTGTAATCCGCACAGATTCTAAGTGTACCGTCAGCTTTGTTGATAGGCACCAGCGGCGAGGCCCAGTCGGAGCAGTCGACGGGCTCGATGACGCCGGCGCGCAGCATAGCGTCCAGCTCGGAGTCTACACGCTCGCGCAGCGCATACGGCAGCGGGCGCGCGCGATAGAACACCGGTGCCGCTCCCTCTCGCACGCGCAGCGTTGCCTTGCCTCCCGTATACCGCCCCAGTCCGTCGCTGAATAATTCCTTATATCTGTCGAGTAAATAACAAATCTCCTTATCTAAACGTCCAGCGGTATGACTAGATACAAAATTACAATTAAATTTCGGAATATCTATTTGAAGTTCTGCCAACCATTGCCTCCCTATTAATGAGGTGGTGCCGTCTTCTATTACAAACAGTTCCAAGCGTGCATTTCGGTCCTGGTACCGAACTCGGGGCCGTATTATACCTAACGGTTTAATTTTCGAACCATCGTAAAATCTTAACACGGTATTGTCACTTTCTATGCCCCGATGCGAAAAATAGTCATTATAAGTCACTTTACTAATACACGAGATAGGGGTTCCCGTATCTACCTCCATATTAATAATTTTATTATCAATGGAAACCGGAATACTCACTGCCTTATAATTACTCAATGCTACAAGGTTTAAATTCTCCTCGATGTCCCCGTCCTCCTCCTCGCTTGATCCGCGACCGACGTCACCGAAATAAAAACCTCCTCGCTGTCCACCGCGGCGATGAGAATGCTTCCCTTGCGATGTGTGCTCCCTCCTCTCCTGTTCCGGGCACACCCGTCGCAAATGCCCCGTAGTATGACATTTACTGCATACGTACTCCCGGAATCGGCACGTAATTGAATTATGGTTTGTGGCTCCGCAAGCCTCACAATTCGTTGACCCCGTGCCCGCCGGTCCTTGTGTGTCCGCTGGCCTCGCATGTGGCCGCGCTGCCGCGCGAGCCGATCCCGCTCCGCCAGCTCGGTGACTGCGCTGCGGCGGCGGCGGCGCACTCGGTTTTCCATAGTGCGGCGCCCCGCCGGCTCGGTAAGTGCGCGGCGCCCTGCCGCCTGGCGTGAGCGCATGCACTTCACACATAGCGTTTGTGCCCGGCGATAACCTTTCACACGCAACGTCAACTACGGCCGCGTCCCTTTCCGCCGCTTCCAGAGAACTCGCTAATTTTACTGCTTGTGCGAATGTTATGGAGTCGTCCTCCGCGAACAGCCGTTGCCGAATGACGTCACTGCTGAGTCCACACACAAACTGATCTCGCAAATTTTCATTTAAGTTCGCCGCGAATTTACAATTGCGAGACATCTTTTTTAAAACTGCTACGTAGGCTGCGACGTCCTCCCCGTTCCCCTGTCGCTTCTGTCTGAATCGGTACCTCTCCGCTAACGATGACGGCGTCGGTTGCAAATGATGACGCATCAAATCGTCCGCCTGTCCGTATGTTAATTCCGATGGCTTCTTGGGACTTGCAAGATTTACTAGTAATTCGTATGCTTCATCACCCATAGTCGCGATCAAAGTCGGTAATCTCATTTCGTTGTCGACCTTGTTAACCTTGAAGTACATCTCCAGTCTATCAATGTACGATGACCACGTCCCGGATTTCACATCAAACTCACATAACTTGCCGATTGACATTTTCTTTTTACTTATTATGTAACGTTCACTTACACGCGCACGTAAATACGATTTTTATTCGCTCGTCGCCACTGAGGTATTTATTACTGGGGGAAACAATAAGACGCGCATTGACCGTTTAACAGCGTATATTCGACTGCCTCAAAACCACAATCACCCTCGTTTTACACAATTATCTTTATACAATAATAATCCTATCTACCTACACTACAATAAATATCAAATATTTATATATTTTTTAATACATCTAGTATTTTTACGTTCACTGTACTACCATTTCGGCATCCAAAAGTACCTTAAGAGATTATTATCAACACAACTACAGTAAAAGCTACAAAATATACCTTTCTTAACACACAAAGGTTTTCTATCAAAGAACTATTGGGTGTTCGCTTTAATTACATTAATTTGCCTTTGACTGACGAACGCTAAAATCCATACCACTTAAATGAATTATCACGTGCGATGGGAAGTACACCATTTGTTCCTTGTACCTTGGTTAAAAGTGCCCATCGTGTCGTAGGTTGCCGCCCGAGATTTTTTTTTGTTTTTCTCTGTACTATGCATATACTATGTACCGGAGCAATAGAATTCACTCCGGGGCACTACCTAGACTGGAACCAATAAAGGTTATTTTCTAAATTGGTCCAACGCACCATATGCACCAGTCGCTAAAGTTGACAATTATCATGTCATACACATTTTTTAAATATACGTATTGCTAAATTATCGCGTATTTTTAGATATTTTTTGCCAATATGTACCAATTTACTATTGTTTATGTATGTTTAGCTACTTCTCTTAAAATTTAATAGAAGTTTAACGAGTGATAGCGCCACATCTATTCGTCATTATTCGTCGGGAAGTCTCTATTATAATGATTTTTATGAGTTAATTTCAGTTGTTGCAATAATATTATAATATTCGCAGAATGTGTCGCATTAGTCGATGAATTGTAACATCGATTCTCGATTTCAGTCTCGTGTACCGTGAAGATACACGATTTCCCTCGAAAACATGTCAGAATATTAAATTATTGAAGAAAATTTACAATCTAAAATCTAATAGTACGGCCAATAAGACGTCTGTCCCAAATGACGAATATTTTACTACTACTCAAACTAACTAATAATACTCCATTATAGTTTGCACACAAAAACATTTTTGTCGCGAGTGTTTAGAGAACTTTTGTTTGTTTAGTAAAGTCATGAATAGATCGTCCAAAATTTCAATCACGCCATAAAAGGGCAATTCGACCTCGGCGTATTTACGCGACGGCGGAAAAACAAATTTCACAGCTGTAAAATCTTGAGAACACGAGGTATATACATATATACTTGTCTTATCTTTTTAAGAAATACGACACTTTTCTTCTTACTCCATGTTTTGGGGGAAGAGATAGCACAATTTGCACGTTTCCGGCAAATACACCGCAAATATTGAATTTAGCGCTATATGATTGTTAAAACATGTAAAGCTAATAAACAAATGCAAGTTTAGTGTACTTCAAAATATTTTTAAGACCTTATCTGTTCTTCCTAGAGCTAAAATAAATTATCTTCCTCTTACCAAACCTGGCATTAGTGAAGTCATAAAACTACTCTCCATTCCTTTGCAATCGTTTATAAATGTAATTTATTCAATTTATTAAATATAGTCAGTCATGTCACAGGTTTCTCATGACTTTTTTATCTCCTTCCGTAATTCCAAAATCGTACAATCAACTGCCATTGGCTATATTCCAATTGCACGACCTAGAACACAAAAAGGTGCAAATATTTTTAATAGAAAACCCGCTCTACAAACTTCACGAAGATTTTTTTAAAATTCTCCTTTTGAAGACTTAATTTATTATTGAATGCATTTAAGGAAAAGTAGTAGTTTATGTGACTGTTACATAATGAAAGGCATTAAAAGAAGGGAGCAGTTTCATAAAAATATCACACGAGTGTTTTAATGCCTAATTATGCACAGTGACATACACTGCTTTATCTATACACATATTATAAGCTCTCTATGACGTGTTCAGAAACCGCATGTAACAACTGGCGAAATGACGGCAAATAAAAACTTTTCTCACGCATGTCACACAACCGTAGATATTATTAAATTCATAGACAATCTAGAGTCGGCCCCAACTTCCTTTCTTTTTTTCCATCCTCTAAGGCCCTAACTATCATATCGTCTAATATAAAGTAACGCGTGAAATTTCTCAAAATTGTTTGTTATTGACATTAAAATTTCATTTGGAATAAAACTTCATCTCGACTGACATTAGAAATAAGGTCGAATCAAATTGTTTTGTTTTTCAGAGATGTTCGAAATTTGAAAGTAATAAAAAACGAATTTAATGTTATTATGAAGCAATAATAATATTTTCACATGAACAAATTTCTTAAATGTGTTCTAACAAAACAGTTTAATATAATTATTAATACAAAGATCGAACACTCAGAAAAAACACTCAGAAAAAATTCCTTCGATCCGGTCGGATTCGTACCGACGTCTTCTTGCATACCGTGCCAGACGCTATACCAACTAAGCCACGGAACGAACCAACGGACCTCACGAATTTTTCTGTGTCCTTGCGTCGTGTCTTTGTACTTGGTCTTTCAACGACTTTTTAGTCGTAGCGCCATCTATGAGAAATCTATGACAGATTTATATAGAGGAATCGAAGGAATTTTTTCTGAGTGTTCGATCTTTGTATTAATAATTATAACAAACTAGTGGAGTAATTTCACAAAAAATAATTGAATATCAATTCAATAAAAATTTAATTAAAACAGTTTAACTTTGTACTGGTCGTAATTTGCTGTTTTTAAACACATCATAGATGGTTTATGATGTGTGTAGATAAACATACTATTGTTATTGTTTACATTATTAATTTACTTATACTTTTGTAAATGCTTCACTTCAACGCCGTACTTAATACACACAATACTGCTTGGCGGCGTAGCGGTAGAGCTCTTCTCAAGGAGCTCTACCGCTACTTAATTCCTTCGAACATGTTCATCTTTGACAAGCCATACCGGGACGCAGCCTTCGTGACGTCCTTAATTATGTTAGATTGTAATTATCTTTTACGCATACATGTACTACCTGTGTGTGTGTCCATGGCACCCGCGACCTAGGATGCGTGTACGTTATTATTATTATTATTATTACATGTCAGAAATGACATTACTTATGAAATGACTTATTAAGACGAAAGGCTTAAAAACACTACGAACTACATGAAACAAAATTGTGTAATGTGAAATTATAGAAGTTATCCACTAATTTGATGTTGAAAAGTTGGCATTTTAATTTAGTAATACTTATGTAATTACTATTTGTTAATAATTAATCTTTTTCTTTCTGTCCTTATCCCACCTAGGTGGGGTCACAACATGTATTTTTCTTTCATTCTTTTTTTTATACAATATCAAGTGACGGGACGAACAAGTCGTGCGCCTGGTGGTAAGCTATACGCCTGTCCATAACAGTTGCAGTGCCTTATCCTTTCTCGTCACTCCACACGTCCATATCAACATTCACATTTCCGCTGCGTGCACAGCCCGTTCATCCACCGTTTTCATCGCCCAACATTCTGATCCATACAATAAGACAGGTCTAATCACGGTCTTGTATATTTTCCCCTTTAGCTTAAGGGGCATTTGCCGATCACAAATGGTGCCTATGACCTATCGCCATTTCATCCATCCTGTACTTATCCTGTTCTTAACGTCCCGGTCTATCTCGTCGTTCTGTGTCAATTTTTTAATAATTAATAGCACCCTAATAGGATATAGACATGACCAATCTAGCATCCGGAAGCTCCCACCCAAATTATATGTAAAAGTTGTCAGAACGTTTACTCGGTCCACGGCTTAGACTACGGAATTTTTTTCCATCCTCTAAGGTCCTCGGCCACGGGTTGACTGGAAAACGGCAGTTGACAGGTTTGAGGATGTAAGTAAATATACCTGTCTACTCTCTTTCTTTGTCGGCGACTACCCTCATCTCGCCTTTTGCGGCGGTATTATTATCACTAACTTTTTCCCAACATACCGCACTTATTGTATATTTGTGAAACTAAAGCCGATATTTTTTTTAAATTTCTGTTTTACAGCAAAGCTTACACACAGCACCAGATTCCATGCACCAGATGTGTGGAATATCAGTAGAAGAATAAGACCTGTAAGTAAAGTTTAAACTACATCATATTTGTTTTTTTTTATGATACCTAGTGACGGAACGAACAAGTCGTGCGCCTTGTGTTAAGCAGCACGCCTGTCAATAGCAGTTACAGTGCCACTCAGAACTTTAAATCGCAAAGATCAGAGAGACACTACGCCTGTCACCGTGAGACATAAGTTGAAAAATTCCATGTGCCTGTAATTTCACCAGCACCCAAACCCGTCAAAACTAAAACGCAGTAATGCTCATATTACTGCTTGGCGGCAGAAATAGGTAAGATACTTTCCTGGACAAACTATTTCACAATTAAAACTTGTAACAATATAATCTTTGTAAACTATATATTATCGCATCTTAATTGTGATCGTAAACTGAACTATACTCTGAGAACATTTGGGGAGTAAATAAAGGAAGTTTGTTAGCGACAAATAGGAAATTGTATTCGCAACTATTAGCACGAAACTTTGCCAATATCTTCGGAGCGTCTGATCGTTCACTTAACAAGTATCGCATTACTAACACTTACACTTGACTAAATTCCCGTGACATAGTTTTCAGTTCCAAATATAACCACTCCATATGTAGTAAATCTGTCTTCGTAAGTGTATTGTACATAAAATAGCAAGGCCAAAGAATACCAAGCACAAGTCTGGTCGTGTATAGAGTACTGCTGCCACTTATGGGATGACTCTGCTAAATACCAACTGGCCACCTTGGATTCAATATGCAAGCGTGCTAAGAGGCTTACAGGTGACTCGGAATCAGTAGAGGCGAAGCTGCAGAGCCTTGAACACCGCCGTAGAGTTGCCAGCTTATCGGTATTCTGCAGGAGATATCACGGAGAGTATGCGATAGAATTGCACAATTTGATTCCGCCTTCCCCTTTTCATCATCGGGGGACTAGACGTGGGCTGGGGTTCCACCCCTATGTTGTGCATATTCCCCGGATCGCACGAAGCGTTTTGCTTCCACATTTGTATAGCGAACGGCTAGAGAGTGAAATTCTCTGTCTGCAGATTCAAGGCGAGAGTGAATAGGCATTATTTAGGTGTGCGTGCTACATACTCGACCTCATCGTCACTTTCCATCAGGTGAGACGGAGGTGAAACTGTGCACACTTATTTTTTATTAAAAAAAAATATTATAAATAATAAAATAAATAAAAAAGTAACAAGAAAGGCACTCTTCGGCCCACACTAGCTTCAAGTACAGGCCACACCGCGAACGAAGCTTGCTAACCTAGCATAGTTCACATAGCTGCGTGCAACCAACTATGCCAGCTAAATAGTGGCATGGATACGTGTGGCAGTGAAGGGCATATTTTACATAGCTAGCGGCATCATTGGATTAGTTTAGTTAGCTCGGTTAGCTTGCTTCGCGGTGAATAGATGCCACGGCTACGTGAGCTAAGCTATGTTGCTTAGCTTCGTGCGCGGTGTGACCTGTGCATTAGATACCACACCGCGCCAGACATATTGACGGCTACATTGACGGAACAACAACAAGGCTGACAGTAAGCCGTGCAACAAGGATGACTTTGCCGATACGAAAATGACGGTAGGGCGCAGCATGTCATCTACTTCGATTCATTTTTATCGCATTTATTGTGCGACAATTAAAAAACGTAACAAAAATAACGTCAAATTATAGTCAACCAGAAATGCAACCGTTTTTTCGGATTCAAATCGCGTATATTAGTTTTTTTTTACGTCAGCCTATCGAGACGACGGGAACTTTATAGAGCCTGTAACGTTGGTTTATTTCTTAAAAGCAAATATGACGCAATTTAATCTGAAATAGTAGTTTCATTTTGAAATGTGTAGCAACCGCGAAAGCCTAAAGTCGATAGTAAATTTTCTACAGACGGTCAATGAATTAATGTACGTTTAAAAACTTGAAATAACTCCAATGCCTAATTATTAAGTACTAGCGGTACTGTGTTGCAAATATTGAAATGACACTGAAAACGTGTGTAGTCCCCAACCCACAAATTCAAAACGTGTCTTGATGAGCAATCACTCTACATGTTTGATAATAGTTGTGTATGATGCTATTTAATAATTTATTGTTAGTAATTTCACTTATTTTTAATTGACTCAATTATATGTTTTATTTGATTCATTTTATATCGTTTAGTGTTATTATTATTTAATTAATAATTATTAAGATTTTATTTATTCATTACTGATACATTTTTTAAATTTTGTGACTTGTAACTTATTTGTAGTCAATGACTATGACTATATGGCCTTAATCCTCCTTAGACAAGATCTCCCAGTATGCAGCAGTGAGTGAGTATTAGATATACTTCAAAATCTTTTTGCGAGCATGAACTCAACAACTAACGAAAACTGAAATACTCACAATACAAACATACAATGTTATGTACAAACATACATCCATTCCGATATAAAGCTCTGAGTGGCACTGTAACTGTATGGGTTGGCGTGTTCCCACCTGGCTGCACCAGACTCACTTCTTCGTCCTGTCACTTGGTTCATTTTTTTCATTCATTACATTAAAATTAAAATTATAAATATAGGAAATAAAAATTCTTTAAATTTTTATTGAATTGATATTCAGTTATGTGAAATTACTCCACTAGTTTGTTTTGGCTTAGTGGATTATAGCGTCTGGCACGATATGCTAAAAGACGTCGGTTCGAATTCGGTCAGATCGAAGAAATTTTTTCTGAGTGTTCGATCTTTGTATTAATAATTTTGTAATTATAATAAAATTTTCTTTTTTATCTAAAGCGGGTATATACGTTTTTCAAACAAACCAACGATTCGTACTTTCCGATTCGGATTCGGATTTCCTTCACAGGTCAGCTAACTATCAGCCGTGACCATAAAACACGCGCTATGGGGTTTAGATCCGAAAAAATTGCTTCATCTCCTAACATTTCTAACAATCGTGAATATATAATATATGTATTACTTTGTAATACTGACACCTTACCTATTTCTGCCGCCGAGCAGTAATGTCAGCATTACTGTGTTCCGGTTTTGAAGGGTAAGGGTGCTGGTGAAATTATAGGCACATGGGACTTGTCAACATATGTTTCAGGGGTCACCCTATGTCACCGTGTAGCCGCAGTCGCAGTGCCCCTCAAGATCTTTGCAATTTTAAGCTCTGAGTGGCACTGTAACTGTTATGGACAGGCGTATAGCTTACCATCAGCGGCATGATTTGTTCGTCCCGTCACTTGATGTTATGAAAAAAAAGTATATAAATTTACATGGCATTAAACAAAAATATTACACTCAATTTGAATCAAGAAAACATTTTAAACCTTTAACTCTTGTAATCAAAGATAGAAAATTTCATACAGACCTTTTTTTTTTCCCTGGGGCATACACCCTATAAGCTAGCCGCAAAGCTTCCTCTTTGAATATCTAAACTCTCGTTAACGGAAGTAGCTGCCAGACTTATGGTAGCGTTGAATAAAATTTATTATAACTATCATGGAGTTAAGATTTAATTCACAAATAGGTAGATGTTATAATACGTGGTGTAGAAAGACAAACATTCAAGTATACACCTTAAAAAGTATTATAATTATACGAAATAACTGTAAAATACTTAATAAATACAAAAACGAGCGATTCGTTCTGTGTACCGTCTAGGCTCTCGGGTTTCTCTCAGAGAAAAGTTTAAGGAGAATGGTATCATAACTGTGGCATCACAGTACATTTACTCAAATATTTTATATGCCCTTCAAAATTAACATAATTTCAATAAGAAGATATCCATAATATTAATCTTAGAGCTAAGTCCAAACTCACGGTGTCACGATTTCGTTTAACCAAGGTAAACAACTCTTTTATGGGAAACTGTATACGTTTTTACAATAAGATTTCGGAGCATATATTAAGTTTATCATTTCCTAAGTTTAAAAACTACATTAAAAAAATTTTGATCGAAAAATCATATTACAAAATTGAAGAATACGTGTTAGATAAAGATGTATGGAAAGACGATATGGCTCGAGAATCCACACAAATTTGATTTATAGTGTATTCCATAGCATTTAAGTTTATTTGAAAAGAGCAATCCCTAGACTTTCTTGCTCGTTCTTCTCAGGGAGGTCAGCGTAGTGAACGAGTAGTAGCTTAAATGTGACGTTTTCAAGTGTAAATTTATTTTACCTATGGAATAAATAATCTTTGACTTTGACTTTGACTTTGAATAAGTTTACAAATTACAAAATCTATAAATTTCAAATAAACAGCTAGAGTACTACTACCTCCATGGCCGAACGGTTACCACTCTGGACTGCCACGCAGAGGTCTCAGGTTTAATCCCCGGGCCGGGAAAAATATTTGTAGCACCTGCATCTATTTCTCTCGTGAGTTTCAATGCAATTTGTGGTTATCTATGTGTGGCCATGGCACCCGCGATACAGGGTTTCCCTAGTATTATTATTACTACATATGATTTAGAAATTAATATTGTGTTGCAAGAATGTATTTTTGTACCTCATGTTTTTAATTTTATGAAAATCTTTTTGCAGTTTGGAACCAACGCAAAAAAATTCCGGATTATGTATTTGTTATTCACATAGCACTTTAGTATAGAATTCATATATATATGTGGTTGAAATAGAAAAAAATAAGTACATGTTTTAAGGAGAAATAAAGGACAGTAGAATATCCTCGCGTTAGAAGTAAATTGAAGTGTTACAGCTGGCAAAGTAACGATTAGGTAGCCGATGCCTCCTGACCCTCGAAGAAATCTGTCTAATTATTTTGAAACCTCGTAACATGGTATGTTGAGCAAGATTTCCCCAAAACAACTTTAATTACAACATGTGACAGTCTTTATTGTACCTTCCTTGTTCATTATAGACGCCTAAATATAATTGGGGAAAAACTTATTATATCAAAATAAGTTGATCGTGAATACATAGAAATGTGAGAACTGATTTTCGTTGTAACTGCTAATTAATAATTTCGTTAACAAGAGTCTCACATATCCATTATAGGTAACTGGGAATAAACGCCTGTAAGAAATTACATTATAATTACGATACGAGGAGCTTAGTACAAGACAACAGACATTACTGTCAGTGTTATTAACATGTCCGGCTTATTTACTACTATTTCTCGTGCTAGACTGAGGTTAATTCAGAGTCCAAGTTACGTAGTCATTTATTCCATTGGTAAAATTTTTACACTTGAAAATGTCATTTTTCAAGCTACTGCTCGTTCACTCTGCCGACTTTTCTGAAAAGAACGAGCATCTTTTCATATAAACTTAAATGCTAAATAACAACGTTCTGAATCATATTTGTGTGGAATCTAGATTCATATTGTCTTTCCATACATTTTTATCTACCACGTAGTCTACAATTTTGTAACATGACTTTTCAATTAAAATAATTTTAATGTAAGTTTTAAACTTAGGAAATGGTAATCTTAATATATGCTTCGGAATCTTATTGTAAAAACGTATATAGTTCCCCATAAAAGAACCGTTTAGCTTAGTTAAACAAAATCATGGTGCCATGACTTTGGACTTAGTTCTAAGGTTAATATTTTTTTTTATTGTTTTTAATTTTTTTGTTCATATATTTCTTATAGCTTTTCAAAGTCAAAGTCAAAGAATCATTTATTCCATAGGCAAAATAAATTACACTTGAAAACGTCATTTTATAAGCTACTGCTTGTTCACTATGCTGCCTTCCCTGAGAAGAAAGAACTCTAGGAATTGCTCTTTTCAAATAAATTTATATGGTACTGAGTACGCTTTGAATCAAATTTGTGCAGAATCTAGACCCATGCCGTCTTTCTACACATGTTCATCTAATACATAGTCTACACGCAAAATAGGCGCTTTGTTGTCGAGTTGCGGATACCAGCCCGTTGCACCAAGTACCAAGTACATAGTCTTCAATTTTGTATTGCGTTTGATTTTATTTTTATTAAGTTATTAAAAATGTTAGGTTAGGTTAGTTAGTTAAACGAAATCATGGTACCATGAGTTTGGACTTAGTTCTAAGGTTAATATTGTTTTTTTATCTAATTGTTTATGTAATGGGCAAAAGGAAAGTTTCTTTTTTCAGAATAGGGCAAAAGAGAAATGACAGCGCCCGTGGCGTACTTAAAATGTTCATAACAAGTCACAAATTCGTTTATGGGACAATGTAATTCTATAATAAGATTTCAGTTGATACTCAAAATTTGCCGTTTAGAGTCTTAAATTACAAAATAAGAACTTTGTACAAAAAAGACTCGCCTGTTTCCCTGGTATGGGCAATAGATGAGTTTTTTTGGTTCGAGTTCAGACAGATCGTAGGAATTTTTCTTAATTTTCGATCTTTGTATCAACTATAATAACAAACTAGTGGAGTATTTTCACAAAAAATATACGGAAATCATAATGCAGTAAAACATCATGATATTCAATAAATAAATATTACAATGAATACAGCGACATCTCTCGTCAGCTTCTGGTAGCTGTAAAGGCACATGGCTGAGTGAGTAACTTCTTAAGTTGTTCACAGGTGCGCTGACGGCAAAAAAGACATTTAAACCCAAAACAAAGATGTGTAACAAACACAAAGAAATTCGTAAGATCTGCTGACTCCGTCTATAGCTACAGCTCTTAACCTGCTAGAGGTTAAGAGCGGTTGCTCTGGCATGCCAGTCGAGTACAGTCAGGTCGTCAAAATGTTTCTTTATGTTCGACCTTTGCATCAATAACAATTTGTACGAAAAGGTTTACGAGAAGGTTTTATGACAAAACTCCATGGGAGTGATCTGGCGACAGTGACTAATACAAAATGGTATTTCATCTCATGTCCGCAAGAGGCGCTGCTCAATTTGCCATACGAAATTGTCAAATATTGTACAAAGTAGCTAGCGATAACTGTCTTCGTAATCTCATGGTAGAGGTACTGTTGCTCTTTCAGGTTCTTTTATGATACCAAGTAACGGGACGAACAAGTCGTGCGAATGTTGATAAGCGACACGCCTGTCCATAACAGTTGCAGTGTCACTCAGAGTTTTAAATCTTAGGAGCACTGCCATTACGCCTGTCACCCTGAGGCATAACTTGACAACTCCCATGTGCCTGTAATTTCACCAGCACCCATACCCTTGCAAACCGGAACGCAGTAATGCTTACATCACAATACATCACTGCTTTGCGGCAGAAATAGGTAAGGTGGCAGTACTGCCCTGGACGAACTCTTTCACAAGGAGCTCTACTGCTACTTACAGGTTGTTTCTGTCTGTGATATTTAATATATCTATTTCTATGTATAGAATGAGAGTTGCACAGAGAGCCATGGAGTGTACCATGCTCGGTATTAAGCTTTTAGACGTGTTCGCAATGTCCAGATTCGAAGTCGAACAAAGGTAAAGGACTTGAGGAAGCGCATTACGAAGCTAAAGTGAAGCTGGGCAGGGCACCTGATACGGAGGGAAGATGACAGATGAAGTAAGGCGATAACGTAATGGCGTCCAAAGACTGGATACAGGAACGTTCGACGTCTAGCGGCAAGATGGGCGGATGATATCTCAGTAATTGCGGAGCGAAGCTGAATGAGATTAACATGAGACCGTGGGGAGTGGCACAGAAACTTGGAAACCTATAACCAGCAGTGGGTGAAAACAGGCTATATATGATGATGAATACCCATTTACAAAAAGTAACCTTTGCGGCGTCTTATTCATTATTCTCAGGGAATGTTACGCGTTTGTTTAGTAAATACCTATTCACTCTAGCCTTGAATAGCCCTAAATTATAGCTTTCGGGGAACACAGATGCTAGCAGTGTATCCGTTCCCCCATACATTTGGATTCTCGGCGAAAGCTGAATTTACGTGCATTGCTTTTCGTGGGTGGATTTACCTAATAATTAATTAATTTCTTCTTGAGCTTAGAAAGACAATAACTTCATGTATCAATCGTTAATCTCTAATATGTAGCTGTTTACAGGTTGTTAAGAACATTATTTAATACTTCTTGTTTATATCGAACAAAATTGTCTAAAGTACATGCATGGGTAAGTCCAGTAGGTGAACATTATAAATAATCTTTACTTACTGGACTTCTGGTATTAATAGTCAAATGGATTCATATGAACAGGCTTGCATTTATTCGACACGAATCATCGCGCTCACCAGGCGCGGCCACCGCGCGGTCCACGAGCGGAATCCGCGTTGCCACCGCGTGCGTCTAACTGTCATGGCAAAATACCTTAAATATATATTTAACTTTAACGTTTTCACTTAAATGAGCGTCCCGGACACGCGGGCGAGTCTGGCTTGAATTCGGTCTACGCGGCGGCCTATGGGGAACGGCCTAAGAGGGCATGACTCTCTCGACGATAAATGGTTTTCCCAAAAGTCTGCGGACATACGTGTATTATACCTCAAAGAGACCAATCTATACAAATATTCATAATTGAAACTTCTGTCTGTTACTATTTCATGGCATAGAGCAGCCAAATATGCGGAATGAAAAATGCTTATAATAATTTTAAATTTGTGATTTTTTTTTATATGAATTTATAGTGACATAGCAATGGTAATAATACAAGTGTTATACCATTTTGGAAAGCTGAAAATATGTACTTTTTTCTGAAGTACGTCGTATAATCTGCTTTTGTAAATATACCTATCACTATTTATATCTCGTGGTATGGTAATTTTGCTTGACTTTAATATTCAGTTAGAGTTTTGACTGTTGCCGAAATTTGCCGACGCTCTATAAATAGTATTGTTTCGTAGAAAAACTAACAAATTTATATTAGAAGAACAAAAAAACCTGCGGTTTCCTTGCATAACATGTGTTAATCTATTAAAACATGAAATTAGGACATTTTGTTCTTACTACGCTAACGAAGAATAATTTTTATAAATAACATATTTTATATAGGATTTCTCACCGTATTTTTGGTCACATATATAATTATATACATATACTATGATAAAATTATCGAAAATCGCGCATAGTGGTAGATAGTTTTAGCAAACGATTTGACACGCATATATTATATTCTACATATTTTATTTGTATTTTAAGTTAAGTTTATTTGTTATATTTTAATTTTATTTGCTGTTACCACTTGCCAAGTGCTCGTTGTTCTTAGTCATTATGTTACTACATAAGCGAAAACTTTTAATTGGCTGTTATATATTTGATGATGTTTTTTACTTTTTTGTAAAGCTGTTGGTTTTCCACGAATAAATTAATAAATAAATATGAATGAATGGATGGATGAGTGAATGAATGAATAAATAAATAAATACACATTTGTACACTTCGGACCCTTACGTAACTAGTCTTAATAAACCTTATTTATAATAAGAAATCTATAGAGCTTCTAGATAAATCTTTGGAGCTTTTAGGTTAATTTTAAAATACTTTAAGCTTTTAATTTAGTTATATTGTTTATTGTAATTACTTTAAGATGTTTAATTTTATTATTGTAAGTAAACATAGTTTATTTTCTTTAAAGATTGCTGTTAGTTTTTATAAATTTTAATTTTTTTGTTCATATATTTCTTATAGCTTTTCAAAGTCAAAGTCAAAGAATCATTTATTCCATAGGCAAAATAAATTACACTTGAAAACGTCATTTTATAAGCTACTGCTTGTTCACTATGCTGCCTTCCCTGAGAAGAAAGAACTCTAGGAATTGCTCTTTTCAAATAAATTTATATGGTACTGAGTACGCTTTGAATCAAATTTGTGCAGAATCTAGACCCATGCCGTCTTCCTATACATGTTTATTTAACACATCGTCTTCAATTTTGTGATTGCGTTTGATTTATTTTGTATTAAATTATTAAAAATGTTAGGTTTTTATTGTACATGCAGGCGTGTTAACTGGGCGGGCGCCGCGCAAATTCATGAAAAAAAAAATTAATCTGCGTGGATAATTATCGGATAATTACCCGATAATTATCAATAGAAAATATCTTTATAGTTTCGAATCCTGCTTATAAACATTTATTAGAACGAAATGGCTGATGCGTTATGTAAGTGATCTTTATACCAAATAACGTAAGAAAACCCTAAGCAATTAACTGAAATCAACAATGGACGGCAACGAAGAAAATATAAAACATTTTTGTTAATAAATACTTCTTCATCAATTTCCGTGACATAAACCTTTTAACATCAATTTAACAAGCAAACATTTCAATTTCTATTCCAAGAAAAATTTAAAGATGCTTCCGTCATTCATATTTGACGAATTTACAAAAGGGAAATTGTCAATAATAGAACCATTAAACAGGGTCTAATTAAGCCTTAATTATGGGGTATTATGAAAGCCCGGGAGGTTCTGGCCCTTGCTTATTTAATTAATTAAGCGCGTAAGCAGTACAGGTTTATGCTTCCATGTTTTTATTAGGATGTAAGATATACGGACCAAATGTAAAGAAGTGTTTTAACTGTTAAGATAATTTTATATAAATAAAAGTAGAATAAATTAATTTGCTACTCCAAGAACAAAGTGAAGGTTAAGTCGCGCCGAAGAAATCTTCGCCTGAGAGTCGAACAATCAACAACCCCTGAGGACGCCTCGTAGAGAGGCAAAATACGTGTCGGGTTTATTTTTGGTGGTGGTGCCTGCATAGATATAAAGTGACTGTAGTTGCGGTTGTGTTATTTATTTCATTAACGGAGGGAGGGTGGGAACAGGTCGTTCTAGTAGTAGTATTAGAAGTTTTATTAGAAGTAGAGCTCCCTGTGAAAGAGTTCGTCCAGGGAAGTATTACCACCTTACTTATTAAGGGTGCTGGTGAAATTACAGGCACATGGGACTAGTCAACTTATGTCTCAGGGTGACGGGCGCAGTGGCAGTGCCCCTCAAATCTTTGCGATTTAAAGCTCTGAGCGGTACTGCAACTGTTATGGACAGGCGTGTAGCTTACCATCAGGCGCACGACTTGTTCGTCCCGTCACATGATATTATAAAAAAAAATATTAAACCTTCTCTGGGTTCGTGGAGTAGCAAATTAATTTACTTCCATTTTTATTAACATGGACTCACGTAAAGTAACGCCAGAATCTATTAAGTTTATACTAGTTAAAAAACTATTCGTTCGCTATACAAAACGCGCACGGGCATACTTCCTTCTGGATCATGTCATAGAATATACAAGAGTGAAACTGCCCACCTACAATTAATGCAGTAATGCGTGGGTGCAGCGCGACACAATCCAATTTCTAATTAGAATGGAATTCCGCGAACACACAGGGATAAAGCCCTACGAATGAAGACCACCGCAGCCATTATTTTATTGTAAATGGAGCCTCACAACAACATGAATATGGAATAGCATACACCAACAAGATAACGTGTAGTGGTCTAGACTTTAGAGATATTGGCTAGACTCATCCTGACTTATCTTTTCTATTCACTGTTCTAAATTCTTTCATGCATTTATAATACAATTCCGTAAAATTGTAGCTACTAACTCATGAATAATGAGAAAATTAGGCCCCAGTTGTATACCTTAAGGAACACCACAGTTTAGTGAGCATTGTCTTCAAACCAATATGATGACGGTTGAGGTTGAGCTTGAACATAAATTATAACTAAAACACCACATTCATTAGCGAACATGTTCACAATGAACGCAGAGGTTAGCCGACATGCATCTGACAACCGACAATTTACGTCCAAAATGTAAGGGACGACTTGTAGGCTAGAGTCACCATTAACAGAGAACATGGGTAACGTAAATGGTGTCCTTTAACTTTAGTTGAAAAGTTCCTTTGAATGAAATAATGATTTTTATATGGCACATAAAAAATTACAACGACAACACATAACGCGTAATATATATCAGAATAAGCTAATACACAACTAAGCGGTCGTATTGCCAAATTGCAATTTCTTGCAGGCGGCCTTGGGACAGTAAATTAGGAGGCGCAACCAAAGAATACTACTTTACTAAAAAGTTTTAGGTAATTACTAAATGTAAACAGACCGTAACTAGGTATTTTATGAGGTATTATTTGGTTACTTATTCCAAAATTGTAATGAACTTTTTGAAAAAAGGATCTGAATAATATGATAATATTTTCAGCTAATAGATGACATTTCAAACTACCTATTTAAAGTACTACTAAATAAACTAAAAATAAAATACTTGTAAAAAAACTTAAATTTAAAGGGCATAGATTAAACATTTAAATAAAATGTTTATTATCACCTATATAACAACTTTCCTACGTTAAACAACCTAAAAATCTAGAAGTTCGAAGCCTTTACAAAGATAAACAACTAATAAAATTCGACCAAATTAAAGAGTATGACAGTAATACGACGTATGAAACTCACTACTTAATATTGTATTTCACCTGTTAACCCGATGCCATCACAATTACGTTTGCTTTGCTTGCAAGTGACATCTGAAGTTTATTTACTTTTAATTAATTATTTATCTAAAACTTTGTTCTATGTCACAAGTACACTATTCAACAAAGTCCAGGGAACAAGTCAATTATGCAATATTTTTTTAGAAAAAGTACTGGCCACTAACAAAAAGCAAAAGTATTTTGAAATTAAGAGGGAAAACGTGGGGAAAAGCCATACTCGATAGGAAAACCTTATATGGATGTAGCGCATAGGTTTTTGTAATGTAAGCAACAGAGAGTTTATTATCACTATACGTTTGTGTTTCTTGTGTTAAACAATTTCTTGTTGCTTTCGTTAATGTTTGTGATTTTAAGCGCCATGTCACATCATCATTTAACGCGTGAAGAGATGGTTAGGGCTGTGGGTATGTTGGAAACTAAGCTCAATCCGCCGTTGACTCGCAACCAAGCGCAATTTGCCGATTATGGGCACACTAGAGGGCTACAGCAGACGTAGCCGAACGTCACTAAGTAAGATACAGGATCAGGATCACCCAGAGACAAGATCGTTTTCTGCAAAATACTGCAAGTAGGCCCATATTACAGCTCCACAACTGGTAGAAAGTCTGCGGTTCCTGCACCAAGTGGTTGTTAGTGACCAAACTGCTAGGAAAAGTTTATACTAAAATCCATGGAGACCGCTAAGAGTTCCAGCTCTACGTCTTGGAAATCGAGGACGTCGTTTAAGGTGGGCTAAAGCACATTTACACTGGACTGAAACTTGTTTCGATTTACATCCCGATTCAAGAAGAGTACGAGTTGAGTCCCTGGCCGCAAAAATCGACTCCAGAATCCTTAGGAAGTTCATCTATACCAAGGCGGAACGATAATGTTGTGAACTGGAATTCGCCTAGTTGGAAAACTGATCTCGTTTGGATAGAAGGCAATTGGATTGAATTGGAAACAAAACTGCGACGAAGTTATGCAACACGTGGTAATCCCTCACTGACAGCAGTTTGGCCAAGATTTCAAGTTTATGCACGATAATGCACGTTGCACACACTGCAAGGTTGTACGATATCACGTTGTTAGAATGACTAGCTCTGTCAACCGATCTCGATTCCTTTGTGCATATATGACAATTACTCGGGAGAAAAGCATTCAATGTTCTTCCTTAAAATTTACACACAGAAGATCTGTTTCACATTTTTTCTGAGTATGGTGCCTTATTCCACAGGCAACAATCGACAGCCTCATACTTAGTACGCCACGCCATTGTAGAGCCGTCGCTAATACCTTGACAGGTCTAACTGGCTGTTAAAAAACTTATTTAATAATAATTTTCACTATGAAAATAGATTATTTTTATATTAAGAAAAAATGTTTTTTTTACTTTTTCATATTTTTTTATTTTGTAATGAATTTTGTTTTCTCTTGTCCCTCGAATAATGTGTCTGGAAGTGTATCTTTCGAATTCTTAGGTTTTCGCGATTGCCATACCTACATGGAAATGAAACTATATTTTCCGGAGCTACAAAAGCGTATTGTAAGTAAAGTCAAAGTACCGTAAACACTAGTTTTATTTAAAATAACAAATACAAGCAATTTTGAATCCGACAAAAAAGAATTATCCAACGTCTCTATATTTATATTAACAGTAGCCATTTAAATTTATATCGAGCAATTCAAAACATCAACGGATCAAAGACATTAATATCGTAGTGAAAATCATACCCACGAAATAAAAGTACAACGTTCTAAATAAACAACTCAGCATTAATGTAGTGTCTAAAACGACATCGTTTTCTACGAAATCATCCCATTGAAGTTAAAGAAAACGAAAACAAATTGCGCGTAGATAATTAACAAAAAATCCGCGCGAAGTAAGCTGAGCTGGCGGGGCCAATCACATTTAGTGCCAAAAGATTTCCTTTTACCAGATACAAAGGCTGGTCCGATTCAATTTGTCAAATGCTCTCAAAAGAGGCATTGTCTGCCAGCCCATTTGCGGATATTACTGATTACGGTATTGTAACTGCACGTTCAGGTGTTTTCTTTGCAAATTCATTCGCTGACAATGCGAGAGATAGACGTTACTTTTAAGAGGTTTATAAACCCACCGTTCGCCATTTAGAAAGCCGAAACGTTTTATACTAAGTACTAAACCTTAACGTACGTTGATGACATCGAGATTTTCAGGTTTCCGTGATTGAAATTTTTTTTCCGAATATAATACAGTCATAGTCAGTTAGCCAGCCGTGAACATGGGACCTGCAAAGGGCCCGAAACATTTTTACAAACAAATACACGCTTTTTTTTAATAATACCAAGTGACGGCACGAACAAGTCGTGAGCCTGGTGGTAAGCGACACGCCTATCCATAACAGTTACAGTGCCAGTCAGAGCTTTAAATCGCAAATATCTGAGGCGCACTGCTAATACGCCCGCACCCTGAGACATAAGTTGACAAGTCCCATGTGCCCGTAATTTCACCAACACCCTTACCCTTCAAAACCGGAACGTAGTAAGTAATAATTACATTACTGCTTGGCTACAGGAATAAGTAAGGTGGCAGTACTCTCCTGGACGAACTCTTTCACAAGGAGCTCAATTACTACTAAACTATAACATACATACACAAAAAATACAGTGGAATTGAGGAGCACCGTCTTTTTTGAATACGGTGAAAAAATGCGCTAGAGGACGTCCAGTTCCGGATACTAACCCGTTACACCAAACCAAGTGTGAGGTTTCATGGTAGACATAGTAATGAGACTCCAGTAACTGTTATAAATTATTTTATAATATCACCTATAAATCCAAAAAACCACGTCCTTTCTCGTCAAACATGTTTTTCGCAATAGCGACGGCCCGTCAGGTGTTTTTAAATACTCTTTTTTTTATTTATTATTTCAATAAAACATTATTCCTAATGAAATAAAATCATTTTCTAACAAAATAAAATCAATTAATGTCACTATACGCTAACACAAGTATAACTTTTTTATGAAAAGACCCACCTCAAAAGTTTGTTTACCCATTTTCGCTATGTCCGTTATCGCGGTATCTGTAACGATAACTCAAAACGCAATGAAAGTCCTCGTCAAAACGAATCATATAAGTCCAGACACAATCTAGCTTCTGTTCACTGATGAGGAGTTCCTCTCATTTCTCTGCCATTTCAATCATCAGGTCAGCTCTAAGTAATATTTCTATTCGCCGCGTTCTTGACCGTTATAATTTAAAATAACATTTGCAATAAAAAACGCTGTTTATAGGTAAAAATGTCGCTTACGATAAGTCAGCGGTCATGGCTCGATATTTTTATTACAAATTAAAGGTGCTACCACCAAAATGTGTCCCTTTCGTACGATTATTAATGTTGATTGCATTCATAAAGTCAGAATGAGTAAAATCGGTACTAGAGGTGGGACGAGAACGAAATCGATACACATAAAAAAGATAATGGGTGCTACCATTATAATCAATACCAGAGACTAAGTAAAGTAAGTATAAACGGAAACTGAACAGTACGGACGAATACCGAAGTAACTCTATAACAGTTCTTTTTTAGCGTTCGGTACCCTAAAATTAAATTGGATCAAGCGTGCAGAGAAACACAAACTGAGTAAAGCTCCGAAAACTAATCCGAGTATACTACGTTAATTCCAATAAACGGAATTAGGTACTACTAATACTAATAAACTAACTGTGTTTCATAAACATAACAATATGAGTAATCTACACGTACATACCACCATAAACGAGTGTTTGTAAAATTACAGGCATATGGGACTTGTCAACTTATATCTCAGCGTGCCTGGCGCTGTTGCACTGCTGCTGTGGCGCTGTTGCACCTCAGATCTTTGCGATTTAAAGCTCAAAGTAGCATGGCAGGTGCTATGGACAGGCGTGTCGCTTAATAGCAGGCACATTCGTCCTGTCACTTAGTACCTTAAAAAAATATTTTGAATTTGTAACCAATGACAACATATAACTTGGAATAGGAAAGTCCTTTCACTCCATGGGAACATCCAGGTGATCTTTTTTAGAAGTCCGAGACTCCTTTGGCGTTTGATTAATGATGCAATGACATAAATGGCATTTTAGACCCTCAGATCAACTGGTTCATTATGTAGGTGCTCCCGAAACGAGATTTGGTTACCTTAAAAGCTAACAAATTAGATTTTGAATGGCCTCCGCCAAGTTGCGGAATTTTAATCCCGATTACCCGACTTCTTCTACCGAGTGCACGAAAATTAATGTCATAGTAAATACTAGAGCGACCAATAATGATTATAATAGTTACAAAAGTAGAAAGAGTCTCACAAGATACAATTATAAAATATATAAGTTATAAAAAATAATTCCATTTGTATTGATTTGGTATTCAACTATTTTTTGTGAAATTACTCCACTAGTTTGTCATAATTATTAATACAAAGATCCAAACACTTCAGAAAAAAATCCTTCGATCCGGTCGGATTGGAATCGACGTCTTCTAACAAACCGTACCAGACGCCTAGCCAGAGCTGGTAACTGTGATGTTACCTAACTGGGTGACGAAATACTTTCATAGATTTCTCATAAATGGCGCTACGACCAAAAAGTCGATGATAACCAATTACAAAGATCCGACAACAAGCGCAGAAAAAATTCGTGAGGTCCGCTGGTTCGTTCCGTTGCTTAGTTGGCGTAGCGTCGAATCCAGCCGGATAGAAGGAATTTTTTGTAAGTATTCGATCTTTGTATTAATAATTATAACAAAATATTTCCAATTTTTCACTCCATCTAGATGCTTAAGCATACTTAAGCACTTAAGCATTTAGTATATTACAATCAATAATCATTCAAGGAGATCTTAGAGTTAGAGATAATTATAAACTTAGAACTATTACTACATTAAAAAATACAAAAAATTAGGCTCTAGTAAATATGTAACCAGCCCTTTTTGGTGACATGAATTTTGTTTCATTGCCACAATTATTATAGTACGTGTATTAAATTGTTATCAGCCCTCGAAGATAATTATTTACAGTAAATATAAAATTGTTAAATCAAATTTTCATTTTATATTCTCTCGTGCCTATTACACGATTTTTATGATAGCATATTTTCGCAGGCCGTTCATTGTCATTATGCTGTTTCAGAGTAGACGTAGGTCTACATCTGTCTCTTTTTCACTCAGGTATCTGCATATATATGTCCCGTACAGCGAAGACCCAGGTACCTATAATGTTATTAAGCAAGATAGGTTCTGCTTAGAAAGCTCGTTTGTCCGGATTACGGTGACATTCTCATTTGTGAAACCAAAGCGCCGGCAATTGCCACCTTACGATTGGATTATAACCAAATTGTTCACTAAGTAACCTTTATTACACTAAATGGATTTTACACATAATAAATATGAGGATTAGCTTTGGAAATTAAGTAATATCTCAATAATGGAGACGGGATCTGTAGTTAATTAAACGTCCAAAGTTTAAAATATTTCAAACAGGGGTACTTATGTGTTTTGTTTTATTTTATGATAAAAATAGGAGGAGGTTTTCAATTCGACTGTATGATTTTTTTTTTGTGTGTATATTACGCGATTGCTCTGATATTTGTGAATCGATTTTGATGATTCTTTTTTGTTCGAAAGAGGGTACATCCATAGTGGTCCCGTTTAATTTTGAAGAAAATCATTCACCTCTAAGGGTGGCTGTTCACGCATGAAGATTCATTTTTATAAATAGCGCCTAAATTTTATTATAAAGAGCAATTATTTTAATGGTTGATTTTGCTATTCTCCAATTCAAAGCTTTTTTCTCTCAATGTACTTTGAGTAGTGAGAACCGATTTTTATTATCTCCTGTATCAAGTTCCGTATAGTGGCGAACTAGGGAGGAACTAGGGAGGAGATATTTCAATAAAACTTGGCAAATAGATGTGATTCCACGTAATTATGAGGTCGATTTTTTTAGTACTCTGTACTGAGATTACATTATTTTAATTTATATATTTTTAGAATTTAAAAAAGGGGTACAATATACTTAACTAAACATAGTCTTACAAAACTGTTATATACAGTTTGACTGCAGGATCGAAACCTGTCTCAATAGAGCAAAAAGTTACAAACTAACACTCAATGTCGTTAAAAGTTAAAAATACTTAAATAATATAATTACTAACTTTTTTAAATTAGCCTACTGTGTCCCACTTCTGGGCATAGGCATCTCCTCTTGACTTCCACAGTTTCCTGTTTGACGCAATGTTAGGCCAGTCCTTTACATATGCGTCGAAGTCGTCCCGCCATCTTCTTCTTTTTTCACAAAATATTGGACAAAAATTTGTGATATAATAATGTTCTTGCAACATTTTTAAATTTACATTTTTTTAGTTTCATGTCTAACAACATCTAGTAAGCTGTATAATATGTATGGAATATGTTTCTTTAAGATCTTATCTCCAAAGTAGTTAGTAACACGCCTGTAAATTACAGTTGCAGTCCCGCTCAGGGTTTTAAAACGCAAAATTCTGAACGGTACTAGACTTCTCCCGTCGTTCTTATATGTATATAAGTTGACAATTATCATGTGTAATTGAAGCATTGGGAACAACATGGGCGTTTGGAACCCAAAGCCCGTTTTGATGTTATTACAACACGTAAAACACTAGCTAGTATTTTGAGAGAAAAACTCATTTCGATCTCCCTTCTAGATGGCGTAAGTTTCATTCATTTAGAAGGTGGCACTTCGACCTCGTTGCATGGATTACAAATGTGCGTTTGAATTCCGAACACGTTACCACTAGCCGTTTGTAAAAACTTATTTTAATGTAAAATAATGTCTGAAACGAGCAACTTCATCCTCAACATGGAGCACCTAGGAGGCCAGTGAGACCTGCTGAAGATGATTCTGTCGATTCATTTCAATCCAGCGAATGTAATGAATGATTAAAAATACGTTTAATTTTGTTCAAATTTTTTTTTTAGTTATTAACAATTTATTTTATTAAAAACCAATAATAAAACGAACGCTCCATTAATTTGATTTTTCGGTTTGGTAGTGCAACAAAGGCGGATAATACATGGAAAAAAAATATTTTCAAATGTTTCTAACTGTTTTAAAATAAAAATAACACCTAAATCTTTTAGCTAAATCCTAAGACAAAAAAAAAAGTATATAAGAGTCATAATACAAATATTAAAAAGATATAAGACATTTAAACTTTATTTTCAATTTTCTCGAATCTCACATTGACGTGATACGCCCTTGTTACCCTTCCAAACCGGAACACAATAACTGTACGAACAAGGAGCTCTACTACTACTATTATTATATTCGTATACTTTGAAACATAGGAATATAATCACTTTATCATGCTAGACAAGATATCACCAGCACCCTTTTTCTTCGAAACTGGAACGTAGAGCAATGTTCACGTTATTGCTTGGCGGCAGAAATAGGTAGGTACTACCCTGGACAAACTATTTCACAAGGAGCTCTACTGCTCCTAAACTACGACTACTATTTTGTTTGTGAAAGCCGATTTAGATAGTATTGAATTTATATCTGTATTATTTTTTCGCATCGTAACTTTATAGAAATTCTAGTCGCAGGAGAATAGGATTATTGTAATTTAACTTTCCTGCGATGGCAGGATCGCGCCTATTGAAGAAGTTGCATTTTTTCATACAACCAACTCGACGCTTTTTTGTTTACAAGAAAGTTGTATCAAATTCTATTAAAGAAACTCATCTATATTCCGGAGGGACGCGTCCAAGTTGGATTATATTATTTTTACAAAGGAGAAAAAAAATACTAAACAAAATATCAACATTAATTATTCAAATGCAGGCGACAACAGATAAATTCGAAGCTATTTTCGTATTATCAGTACGGGAATGCAGATTATCTTTTTAATCTTTGTTTATAGCCATTTCCTCTGTTATCTAAAACGTTATCCAAGAATACAAGAAAGATTACACAAAAGATTTTTCGGTGGAATTAATTTTGAGATACCCAAAATTGTTCTGTAGGAACATTACAAATTTCTTTTTTTACTGACTGCCCGATTGAAACAAATCATACCAACATAATTCATCAATCCATTATACGTTCCACTACTGGGCACGGGTCTCGCCTAAAGTGAAGTTTAGGCTGTGGATCGTTACGCTGCCCCATTAAGGTTTGATGGCTTCTCACGCTTTCGAAGGATTGTAAACCTTCTTCGATATTCAGATTTCATTATGGTGTTTTTCTTCACCGTTAGCCAGAGGTATTGCTACAAATGAACGAACTTAGAACTTAAGGTTATAGGTACGTGCCGCCACAGGACGTCGAATTTAATAGCAGTAGAGCTCCTTGTGAAAGAGTTCGTCCAGGGAAGTACTGCCACCTTATCTATTTCTGCCGCCAAGCAGTAATGTCAGCATTACTGTGTTCCGGTTTTGAAGGGTTAGGGTGCTGGTGAAACTACAGGCACATGGGACTTGTCAACTTTCGTCTCAGGGTGACGGGTGCGCTCTGATCAGATCTGATCTTTGCGATTTAAAGAGATGAGTGTTAGAGTGTTGTGCCACTGTTATATTAGTCGCACGAGTTGTTTATCCCGTCACTTGATATTATAAAAAAAAACGAAACGTGCACGAAAGGAGTCCCCTCACACGATCTATGCAACAATTCTAGGGACGGTGAACTAAAACACTTAAGTCAAAAACCAACATCGTTCATTTAAATTACTACCGACTAAAGCACATAAGTCAAATTCATTTGTTACTTCATTAATTTGTAGCTTGAATTGTAGTGGCGTCTTTTTCAAATTCATCATTCTCTTTACATCTTCCAACATAAACAACACAAAAAGTACATAATTATATATTAAAAGATTAAGCACTTTTTGACTTATGTGCTTTACTCTGCCGACCCAGGAATTATAGTGCAAAGCGTAATGCTATCGATACGATGAGAAGAAGGAAAACAGATTGTAATGCCCTTTCATTTGAAAAGCTACAATCAGAAGTAAATTATCGGAGGATATAAAATGAATAATTTTTTTCGAATTAATAATAATTCTAAGAAATTACAACAGGTATTCAAGTAGAGTCGTCACGTTCCCAACCGGATAATTAAAGGTTACCGTCCGTAGATACAACAAAAAAAAACAAAAGTTCAAGTAAGTGAGAAGCACGTAGGGACACCCTTAAAGTTCGCAGGTGGCCTTATTGGGTTTTCTCTCATGTCCTTCCTTTTATTTGTGTTTGAAGATACTTAAAAGGAAAACCTACTTTGTGGAGACTAACTAAACGAAACTTTGGTGCTACTCATGGTAACACCGTTAAAGGTCATGTTGATACTTAACTGACAATGAAATATTTGTGCCAGTGTTGTCATTTATAGTTTACGTTTGTAACACTGTTATATTGTATTCAAGTTAAAATCAAAGACTTTCGAAGCCTGTAAAGCTATTTCTGCAATTTTCCAAAGTATGTTACAATCTTGCATTTGGGTGTTGGGAAATGATATTCAATCTTGAACTACCTACCTATAGATTAATACAAAGATCGAACACTTAGAAAAAAATCCTTCGATCCGGCCGGATTCGAACCAACGTCTCCTAGTCAACCGTGCCAGACACTATGCCAACTAAGCCACGGAACGAACCAGCCGCCCTCACGAATTTTTCTGTGCTTGTTCTAGAGTCTTTGTATTTGGTTTTCAGCAACTTTCTAGCCGTGGCGCCATCTATGAGAAATCTATGAAAGTATTTCGTCTTAATAATCATGGTGTTGAAACATTCTACCATTCAATAAAATTTTAATTACTTACCTATAGAATTATGAAAATCTATTCGTAACAGAAATCTCAGGTGTCTAATATGCGAAAAGAAAATAAGAATTAAAAAATACCTTTAGTTATTTCTGTTGAGAAAGAGACAGTTTCATGTCCCTAGATCAAAGAGTTACGGGAAGCAAGAACTATTGAACAGAGTTAAGTATTCCGTGGTTCTTTCAAACTTTAACCCAGAAATAGGTTCTCGAAAACCCATTCACGGAACTGTACGAAGTGTAACATAACTATCCGTGTATCTCAGAGTGATCGTAAAAGAACTGTAACCGTATCGAGAATATAAAAAAATAAAACTTATGATCTGTAATAACTATTTTATACGAAATACTGAGGTACTAACTTCACTGTTACTGAGTATGTGATAAAATTCGAGTGTATCTCAACCACGTAGGAATGTATCTGGTTCATTTATTGCTCTGAAATATGTATTCTTCAGATTCTTTATTACTGTGATTCATAAAGTACAGGCAATAATAAATCCTTTTTAACCCTAGACGCAAAAAAAAGGGAGTTATAAGTTTGAAGCGTTAGTTTTTGTATCTGTGTGTTTGTCTAATTTAAGGGGCAATGTATACGTTTCTACATTATATTCCAAATATGCCATTTACGAGTTTTAAAACTATAGTGAAACAACAACTTTACTCTAAAACTTCCGCATGTTTGGATGACAAAAATCCATGATATTGTCCCGTTTAGCCCTTGCAGGTTGACTTGATTTATAAATACTTTACTTGAAATAAATGTTGCAAATTATAAATGTATACAAAATGTTTCTTTACAAAGAACAACCCCTAGAGTTTCTTGCTATTCTTCTCAGGGGAATCTACCTTAAGTAGAGTTTAATCAATTTGACGATTTAAAGTGTAATTTGCTTACTTATGAAATAAAGATTATTTGACTTTTCTTTACGTCTGACACACACAGCTGTGCCATTATTACATCTCAATCTTTTATTTTTTTCCATCCTCTAAGCTTCCCAATCAGACGTACTGCCCTCACGTCAATTATTATTTTTTATTTAAAGACTAATGTAAACGGGATATTCTTAGTTAAAGCCTATCCTTATTTTCTTATTTGTCTTGGCTTTCGTGGTAAGCGTTTTAGCCACTTACAAAGTGTTTTGACTATTGAATATGAAATAAAATGACGTTTGAAGGGTTGCCAGTTTTCATAGAATTTTAAATAGTTATGTAGTTGATGTCGATAGTTTTATCGATAGATTGTGAAAGAAGATAAAATTTTGCCAAAAATGACAGAATTCTAATTACTAATTACGCCGTTCTAATTATTACTAATTGCATCCTTTATTCTAATTTTGACAGTTGGCCTATTGTAGTCGTCACCAAATAAGAGGCCAAATTTGACAGCTAACGAAGGCGATAGTATGTAACTTTGAATACGATCAACGAAACAATAAACAAACATTTATTAGCATAGTTGAGTTTAAAAAAATACATATATTAAATTAAAACATTATGTAATATGACAAAACATATTTGAAGTACTATTTTCGCACGAATTCCAAAATAAAATGCAATTTTTACTTAGTTTGAAACGTTCTGAAAACAGTTACGTCCTCAAGCTATTTTTTTTTAATAATAGTGTTGTAAGCAATTAATCGCCGAATTTCACCGAATCACTTCGATTTCTCGGAAAAAATATTGCTTATTAAATATTAAAACAAAAATATATAAAAATAACTGGATTTTAAATAATTATGTATATTACATCTCTCACCAAACCTATTGCAAATTTTATAATTTATCAAAAATAAAAGAGCCCCGTGCTCATAACCAGATTTTTAGGTATTTCCTTTTCTTTTTATATCTAATAAACCATTTATGAATATTATAAAATCAAAATTAAAAGAAATGGATACAATTCATCGGAATGTGGGACAATTTTACGAAAATAAGAGGTAATGCTACAAAATTGCAAGGAATTTAACAGAATTGCACGATTTGGCCTTTTAACCCCCTTAAACAACAATGAACCACAAAATAATCTAAACAATCACAAACTCTTAAAATTTTGAATCGATTTCTCGTGTAAATCGTATAATGTTATTACCGATATGATTAGTCCACATCCCTATTCGCGTCACGATGACAAGTGTTAAATTTGGCCTCTTATTTGGTGACGACTATAGTATCGAGATCAATTTTTATTCATATACATTTTAACAGGATTTGATTATCGATATTGAATTAAATGGAAAACTTTAAAATATGTCTCATCTTTGTATTTTTCATGAATATAGTTCTAAATACTTAACTTACGAAAATTTACTATTCATATGAACTTGTGCTCAATAATTGGATGAATAATGGGTCGAAGACGATTCAAATGAAACAAGTTCGGCTATTATTGTATAGTATTTATTAAAACCTATGGAAGTGCCTTAAGTCTCGATTATAGTTGAAAAAATATAATTTGCACCGATGAATGTTATCGCTTCGAACGGCTGATCCTTTCTATAGTGTAATAAAACCATTAACACTTCTGTTACTTAAAGCGTACACGGATTCAATGATCTTGATTCACCATAGGAGTCGTGGGCGCGGTAAATGCTTTTTCTGAATTCTAGTCTTCAATTATTTTTTTACTCATCAAATCGATTACTTTTTTAAATGGAAACTCCGTAAAATACCGATTACCGATTCTTTTTTTACTAATTCAGCGAAGTTAGTCCCGCCTTAAGATTATCAAGTTCAGAGGTAAGTACTACAGCGTAAAAAAATTTAAACTAATTGTTTGCACTACACAGATGGCACGTGCGCTACCGAGACGGCTTACTCTTTTGTCATAATGTCCTGTGAAGATAAAGAGATAAGACTACAAATCGATGCAAACAATATTTCGTTAACTATAATATCAGAACCGCAGTCGTCAAAACTCACACATTCATAATTTGAAACACTTGAAATTTTAGTAATGATTTATCGTAGTTTCAAATTTAAAAAGATATAACAAATTCTGGACTGTTAATATAATTTACACTTTACCCTGTTCGCAATTCGCATATCGTTGAGAGCTCAATACCATCAGTACCTATTATTGCAAGTTACGACGTTTTGATTTTATATTGAAATTTCAGTCAATTTACTGCCATCTAGTGGTTAATAGCTGAACGACGACGAATTCGAGATCTTTACTTTCTCCAAAAAAGATACGACCATATTGCAGCGGTATAAGATTTACTTTAGTTTCTTGTAACAAAAATATATTACGATAAATATACAATAGAAAATTTATTATTATTATTAACTGAGCTCAAGTTTGCAGAACTCTGCCAACTATTGGCGCACGTACCAAGCAAACTAAGAATTTCTAATGTATTTATTGTTCTGTGATGACTTTAATTGCTTTTTGAAGTACATATGTATCGGTGGTTTTTTAAATTTTAATTCAAATTTTTTTATGGTATTTAAACTGGCAAATAGTCAGACAATCGAAATAAAAAAATTACCCTCGAGATATTTGCGGGACCATGAACGTGTCTTAATAATACCGGCCGCGGAACATAGAATCTTACGACTATGCATACGACTGCGCTGACTCCTGCTGTGAAATAGAACCGGTAGAAATAAATTGAGCGGTAGTACTTTCCCAGTTGAGATCTGCTTACCACAGCACCCTGCCACCAGCAAAATCCTTAAAATCCTTAAAATTAAATTTATGTCTATTAATATTAAATAATCGACAGCATACAGCACTCATTTACCGGTTAGTACGTCTATGGTCTTCAGAGTAAATATTATAAGATAGGCATGACCCAAACTTCCATCCATTTAAAATCCCGGGATCATTGACTTACAATAAGTCAATGCCCGGGATGGTTAAAAATAGAAGCCAAAAATCAAAACTTGTATTTTTACTTAAGAATTACAAAACTTTTGGTCTAAATACACTAACCGTAATTGAATAATTGCTGTTACACTTATAAAATATAGAACGATATACTTTACAATAATTTTTGGTATAATCCGCTCTTTGTGTATAACTTCCTTAATGTTTTTGATAAATTACAGTGACGCCGTTGACTTTGATCTTAGATTAAAAAGAAAGTTTCAATTATTTATACCCTTCTACCCCTGAAATAACTTCCGACAATTTTACATCCTTTGACAAAGTGAGACGACTGGGGTGTCACTGAATGTGTGATGTAACGTAACAATTTAATGAAGTATACTAATTGTATTACGATACCTCCTACGTAAGTTGTGGTAAGTCAAGACACCATTTTTTTGCTTTTTGACTTAAATATATCCTTTTTATGTACATTGTAGGTTCCATATTTACAAGTAAAGAAGTCACGTAGTGTTATATTTATTTTCAAACAATATGCCTATAATCTACATAAACAAAAGTATATTTAAGTTAAACACAAAAAAAAATGTATTTTGACTTACAACAACTTATGTGGGAGGTAACGTATACTGACTTCTGGGAGTTCGTAAAGAATTTATGTGTAATATTGCGTGCTTATACAGGATTGTTTTAGGAAAATTCGGAGTAACAAGCGAAACTTATCAATTGGTAGTGGGTAGTCGGCAGGTTTGAGATATTAGTTCTACGCCCAGGTGTTCCTGGAAGTTAGCAGTTCCGCCTAAATTAATACACACCGGGATTTGCAATGTGAAATGTACGTGCAAGTCACACTGAACACAGCTGAGACTTTCTTACATTTGACTATTGTTGTGATATTCGCTTTCAATTAACGTATAAGTTTTCTCTCTCTATTTTGCTAATTATGTTGATTCTACAACGAAATTAGCAAAATAGAGAGAGAAAACTTTTAGTAGCAGAAGAGCTCCTTGTAAAAGAGTTCATCCAGGGCAGTACTGCCACATTACCTATTTCTACCGCCAAGCAGTATTGTGAGCATTACTGCATTCTAGTTTTGAAGGGTAAGGGTGCTGGTGAAATTACAGATACATGGGACTTATCAACTTATGTCCCAGGGTTACGGGCGCAGTGGCAGTGCCCCTCAGATCTTTGCGATTAATATTTCTGAGTGGCACTACAACAGTACAAGTGGACAGGCGTGTCGCTTAACACCAGGCGTACGACTTGTTCATTCCGTCATTTAGTATTATAAAACCCTCGCCCAAGTCATAAAACAAAGTCGCGAAGCTCCTTTTCAAGGCGAGAGTGAATAGGCATTATTATATAGGTATATATGATCCATCGTCGACCTCATCGTCATTTTCCCTCAAGTGAGATGGAGGTCAAATAGGCACACATTTTTTTATAAAAAGAATATTATAATAATAATAATAATAATAATAATAATAATAATAATAATAATAATATCTTTATTAACACTTTTGCCTTATAATTAGTACAGAGCAGCAATTTTATTATTTATTTAACAAAATTTTATTGGTATAGATATAACGTAGCACAAAATATAAAATAAGGCGTACCAAATTTAGAGATTCTGCCTCCTAAACTAATCAAAGACTGTATCTTTGGAGGCAGTGTTCAGTTAGGGGTAACTATTACAAAAAATCAAAACTTCTATTGAATCCAATCCTTATAAAGTATATAAATATAAGTGAGTCTGTACGTTTATGGTTTACAACTACAGTGAAAGGCATGCGAGTAACAAAAAAGAAAAAAATAAGATTTTATAATTTCTGAAAGGGTGATTCTAATGAAGAAGTAAGAAAATAAAGAAAGAACTAAAATATACTTCGTGACCTATATAAACAAATGGACGTGTAAGTGTGTGATGTGTGTGTGTGTGTGTGTGTGTGTGTGTGTGTGTGTGTGTGAGAGAGAGAGTGAGAGTGTATGTGTATAAGGATTAATTCAATTCAAGTTAAAATGAAATCAAGTTCCAGTTTAAATTAAAAGTAAAATTTACTAATTTTATCAATTTAATAATTATAATCTAGTAGAGCTTCAGTACAGGATGATAAAAACGTTCCTTTCACATAGGTATAAATAATTTTAACTACCTCTGTGGCCGGTTACCATGCTAGTCTGCCACGCAGCGATCCCCGGGTTCGATTCCCCGGCCCGGAGAAACATTTGTATGACTTACATTTATTTCTATCATTAGCATAATAATACTCTATTCGATTCTCAAATACAGACAAGTTCACAAAAAAAATCGGTGAAATTCCGTCAGGTTGTATAGAATTAATTACAAGCATGTGTGTGTATACATACCCTCATAGACACACGTGCACACTTCGATACGGTTCACCGAAAAATATTACATATTATAAATTTTATCGTATCTGCCTGCATTTTGTGTTCAATTTCATATTTTTGCAACGGCGACCTGTATATGTATAGGTCTCTGATTACTACGATTTATGTTGAATTGAAACGAGATCAAATATTTTGTTCTCCAATATTCTCGACTAGAGATCAAATTACTTTTGCAAGTACATTTACACTTCCAACATAAATTTTCTTAGAAAAGTGCTGCTGTTCTCTGTATTTAACAATGTAAACTCCAACAGGCAAAATTAGTATCGTATAGCCTAACGCCAAAAGTTGAAATCCAACTTTATTATGCCGTTTCTATTTGACTTCACTATGTGAAAGTTCCGCTTCGAAATAGATACGGTGGTCAACATTAAATATGCAAACACGATACGAACTGTACAATTTACGACGGTAATTCATAAAATATAAATTTATTGATAACACTATTTTGTTGCCACAGCTACAAGTGACAAACATAGTATCTACGTAATGCTTCTGCAATTCTGTACATCTTAATTGCTGGTGAATGGCAGTGGTAACAATTCGGTGCCATAGAGTCGTTTTTCCGACAGCCACCCCTGAATCTTATTTCTAAAGACGCGAATGAAGGTTTCCGATAGACTGTCGCGTAGTGGTAATTGAAAAGGCAACGATTGCCAGGACTGAGACAATAACAAGTACAGACTTGTTATTGTCTCAGTCGTGGCAATCTACAGAGATTAGTGGACATACAGTGCGGTACTCCAAACATAGGTGATGCACTGAGTATGGTGTCACCGGATATATGTTGACAAGTCCCATGTGCCTGTAATTTCACCAGCACCCTTAAGGCAGATTCACGTTACACCGTGCCGGGTCCAGGCAGTCATAGTGCTGTGTCGTTTCCACCGTGCACAGGCCGGGTTATTTTTGTTATTTTCCATTTTTTTTCTGAGTGTTAAGGATATGCTATTAACGTAATTTTCACAACTTGTATATATATAGATAAATAGCTCTTAATGACGAAGTATTGGAAACACAAATTGAAACTTGAAAAAGAAGATGGTAACATTTGCCACGCTCTAGGTGCAAAGATTTAATAGATGATGAGTCAGAGTAGTCCAACACTGACTATCCTCCGGGTGTCCGGCAAATGTATTCAAACTACGACGTGTCGCGATCAGGCCGGATTGGAAACGGGAAAAAACACTCGAAGCCGTGCCCCGACCATGCCTCGGCCGTGACACGGGCTCGGCCCGGTCTAACATGAAGTTCATACAAAGGCATATACAGATATTTGACCGTGTCACGGCCGGCGCACGACCGGAGCACGGCCCGGGTCCGGCACGGTGTAACATACAATTAGCTAAGGCTGATGAATGTCTTGAAGGGTTAAGATCCTTCAAGACCGGAACTCAGTAATGCTCACATCACTGCTTGGCGGCAGAATTAGGTAAGGTGGCAGTACTTACTTCCCTGGACGAACTCTTGCACAAGGGCTGTACTGCTACTACTACAACTGTTTCGTGTAAAAAAGCTTTCATACGATCATATTTGCCTCTGTTATACCAAAGGTACGAATTGTACTTGCTGATGGCTAGTTTGCACCTGAATTAATGCAAATCGCCAGCTTAGCGCCTACAACTCATCAGTCCCAATAGGTCCATCCGTCAGCCTGACCTAAGTAAACAACAACAAAAGCATAGCTTTAGAGAGAATAACGTAGAGCCGCTACTTCACTAGTGAAAGAAACTATTATTATTGATATCTTCAGTACCTTATTTACTTTTTTATGTAACATTTTTCTAAAGATTTAAAAAGTTAATGAAATAGAACTTTAATAGGAAGTACTTTTTTTTATAATAACAAGTGACGGGACGAACAAGTCGTGCGCCTGACGGTAAGCTACACGCCTGTCTATAACAGTTGCAGCACCACTCAGAGCTTTAAATCGTAAAGATCTGAAGGGCACTGCCACTGGGCCCGTCACCCTGATACATAAGTTGAGAAGTCTTATGTGCCTTTAATTTCACCAGCACTCTTGAAACCTACTGCCACCTTACCTATTTCTGCCGCCAAGCAGTAATATGAGCATACTGCGTTCCGGTTTGGAAGGATCTTCTTCTTGTTGTCGTATCGATGATATACACTGTAATGGTTGTGCAAGGATTAGGCGTGCAGGAAAGGAATGGTACGTCGTGCGGGAAGGCTCCTCGCACGCACATGGGACTTGTCAAGTTATATCTCACGGTGACGGGCGCAGTGGTATTGCCCCTAAGATCTTTGCAATTTAACGCTCTGAGTGGCATTGCAACTGTTATGGATAGGCGTGCACGACTTGTTAGTCCCGATACTTGGTATTAATTAAAAAAACTCATTTTCATTATCTACCTTAAATGAATATTCAAGCTTTATTTACGTTAACCCGAAAGCATGCGTATTTGCACACTACATTACTATCATTAAAACAAACAACTGTTGTTTTACGACTTTTTGTCAATATTTTTGATACCGGTTTTTAGAGGAACATTGTAAATTCGACTTTATTTAAATGCACCTGTGTCAAAATTTGCACGCGTTGAAACGCCTTTAATCTTTTTCGTACCCTGCCTGCAACAGCTGTTCATCGAGTGGAACGAAAGTAAAAAAAGAGTGAATTTCCAATAGTTGTCGAACAAAAATCGTTACTTTAATTCAAAGCAAAGCTTGTTTATAGGTTTCGTGTTATTAACACATTACCTTTATTATAAGACCAAAAAGACCAAATTTATGTATATAGTTTTTATGGAGACGATATTATTATAGTCAAAGTTGGCAAGGTTTTATAAGTTGCATAAATGGGACATATTTCTCATACTTTTATGTAACTTGCTGCTCGTTGCGACCTGACGTAACGGACGGACGGTGACTAATAGGCGGTAGGTTCGGGTTCTTTTATTTAACTGATTATCAGTTAAATAATAAATTTTAAATTAAATAGTTAAATAATAGATTGGCCGAATAAAGGACGTATATCCCATCTTATAAAGCGGTTGCAACTGAAAACCAACATTACAGCATGCGAGTTGTGATATATGCTGAGTAGTCCGAAATGACATTTTCCAGAAATAACGTTTGGTCGAAATTTTATAACCTCGAAGATAATTTTGAGAGGAAAACGTATTTTCTTTTAAGCTTTTTCTTACGCGGGGAAATCCACTATGGATACCTTCCGTCTGTATCCCCAGACGGAAGGTTATGTGAGATTTCTACTCACTAAAACCCAGCGGCACCCGTCTCAGCACCACATGCTGGGTCTTGGGGGCGCCGAAGCATTCTTCCAAGACCCAGTGGTGCCTACCCCTTTCCGGGCTCACCTCGCTAAGAAGGAAAGGAAAGGAGCTATTCCGTCCTCCATAGCCTACTGAGAGGCGCACGCGGGTGCACGCGACGCCATCTTGAGCCACACGCAGACGACGAACGTGTATCCCCACGTTCATCGCCGTGGCTCCCTACGGGGGAAGGTGGCGCCCAAAGTCTCTCTCCGCCGCCTCTTTCTGCAAAAACACGGTTTCACAGAAAGTGAGTACCGCTTTCCAGGACCTCCAACAACTGAGCCAAGCGAACGGCGCTACTCCTCCCAGGTTTTCTTTTAAACCAAACTTAACCTAACGTAACTGAACCTAATCGTGTTTTTGCGATAAATATTCAACATATCCTGAAAGAACAACTGTTTCGTTATAATTCGGTTTTCGGTGTAATGAAAATTCGAACAAACTTTTTTCGGACAACAAATTTTCGACATTGTGATTGTGATAGGTTACTGTTGGATCCGTTTCAATTGATATTTGTAATCATTACTTTGTTTTGTTCTGTATAAGTCTTAATAAGCTGAATAAACGTTTTGTTTTCTATCCTCTATTTTATTTTCACTGCATATTATTCCACTTTTAATTAACATGCTCGAGTATATTTATTCAATTATATTGTTCAGCTATGTTGTATTAAAATGTCAATTCATTGCTTTTTATTTTTTATTAAGTAATTGAATATCAAACACATGTGCTCGTATATGGCCGATATAAATTTAGATATCAATGACTTGATTTTACCAATTTGCAGTAAAATCATGGGTTCGTAAAATATCTATAGTAAAACTTCAAGATGTTACCGGAAATTGTAGCAAAGACATATTGAGCGAACTTGCCAAGGCTCCAGGGAGTAGGGCGAGCCGTAAAAGTGTCATGAATTAACTTTTTGTGCGAAGAAATTGTTTCTCTACTATCCCAACTTGGCCCTTTATGTTTTGGTTGTATGTAGGACAAACAAAAAGATATATAACATAACGAGTTTGATTTGTGCATTTCACAGTTTAATGATATACGGCATTTTGCTTTAGGGCAATGCCGCCGATATTAATAGAATGTTTGTCCTGCAGAAACGTACGGTTAGGGCAAATTACAATCTGGGCCAGAGTATCTTAGTATTAGAATCAGAGTATCTTTGAGAGATAAGTTTAAAGAGATTAACATTCTTACGCTAACGTCACAGTACATTTATGAAAATGTTAATTATGTTAGAAACATTTTTTTTATGAACCGTGTGACAGACATAACATTCATAAGAGGAATAAAAATAAATTAGCTGTTCTTGGCAGTCGTCTTCATAAAGTCCCAAATGCATTGTCTATTGTCTACGCTTCTATACTAAGATTCCGATTGATATTCAAAATTTGCCATTTACGAGATTTGAAACTATATTGAAAAAAACACTTTATACTAAAAAGGTCTATTATAAAGCTTTTGCGTATTTGGATGACAAAAATCCGTGGTAGTGATCCGCTTAGCTCTTGAGGTAATCTCGATCTAAATATTGTAATGATAAATGTATTCAAATGCTTGTTTACAAAGAGCAACCATTAGTTTCTTGCTCATTCTTCTCAGGAGAATCTGCCTTACGAAAGAGCAGTAGAGTTTCATCAGTATGACGATTTCAAGTGTAATTTGCTTACCTATGAAATAAACATTATTGGACTTTGACTTTGCATCATTCACACAAACTGTAAGTACAATTTAAAGACACAGCTTAAACGAAAAGGCTTTGTTTTAAAAAAAAAATATGCGCGTTTATCTTCCTTCTCACGAGCAGGAGAAAAATAACGATGACGTCGACGATGGACTATACAAACCTAAATAATACCTATTCACTCACGCTTTGAAGAGACCCAAGTTATATATAATTTAGGGATTAAGTCTGCAGGCAGGGAATTCCACTCCATAATCATTTGCCACACCAATGTGAGAGTATAACACTTCGTAGAAAAGACTAAATAACTATTTAGCAAGCTAATACAGCTGAAAAACAATTAGGTAGCTAATTATAATTAGCGCACTTAAAAAAACAAACACAGATAAGTTGAAACAAAAGCCGTAATGACATTTCGCAACAAACGAACATAAGAACTGCGAAAATGCACATTTGTTATTCCAACCTTATCGGTTAAACATTAGCAGTACCTATAAAATAATTTTACCTTGAACGAATCAACGTCATGGCCGTATAATTACAATTCCGGCTTACCTCTTTCAAGACGCGTGAAGTCGCGTTGTCTTAGAACATTTTCTACGTGGAAATAATCTACTCAAGTTGTTACATAAGTCGATGAGGCGCGAACAAACCTCGAATAATATTAGCAGTGATACAGTGCATGACGTAGTATGAAAGTGTTGATAAGTTATCTCAGCTTGCCGATTGATCTTTGATAACTATCAACCATAGCCAACAAACAACAAGTCGTGTGGAGATCGGCAAAAATGCGCGCACTGTGCTAATGTTGTGCTAAAAACAATGATTTGTTTTGATTAGAAGTGCCTGTGCGTCTATTCAATCAATAATATGACTTATTGGATAACATTATGTTGCTTACTTGTGTTGGTGCTGGCAAAACCTAAGGACTACGATGGTAATTTATTTCGTCTTACATGAATACAATTATTTAAGCGCTTCGTGAATTGCGATACATTTGTTTGCTTACACTAGATGACCAAGTACGTATTTCTTTTCAGATTTCTGTGAAGGAATGCACTGTACTGGCATAGGTTCTGAATGTATAGACGGACTTTGCCATTGTTCTAGTGGATACATACTAAATCATTTTCAAAACCGCTGCGTTAGATGTCCTGGTATGTAGTCAAAACTACCACTAAGAGGAATAACAAATATATAAGTATATATCATACATTACACGTGCTTAAAACGGAAATAAACAATTATACATTTATTTATTTACACTACAAATATTTTCCAGAGCATAAGCAATATATCGATAAAACTTAGTAATTTTCGTTAAATTCAAATTATAAATAGTTTTTATTTCTTAATTTCATTGTTTTAGTAACTTACACATGATATTTGATAAAATTCTAATTATTCATTCGTATGGCAAATTCACCTGAGAAAATTGAATAAGAAATTCGAATAGTTGTTCTTGGTTAATAAACATTTGTACACATTTATCATTAAGAACATTTTTTTCAAAGGTCGTGGTAGCCTTATGATTTGACCTATCGCCTCTCAAGCAAAGGCCGTGGGTTCGAAACCGAACACACACCTCTGAGCTTTTCGAAATTTATGTGCGAAATTTTATTTGCAAATTACCATGAGCTTTTCGGTGAAGGAAAACATCGCCATGAAACCTGCACGTCGAAGAAGGCACAACCCTCGGAAAACGTGTGAAGTCCCCAACCCACATTGGGCCAGCTTGGCGGCTTTAGGCCTCGCCTAAGAGAAAGCCCATGCCCAGCAGGGGGACCAATAAAATGGTACACCTTTAAATAACGTATCAGCCATTGAACTTCATGCAAACTTAGTAAGCATAAAGATTTTTCCAATGGTGTCTATTATTACGGCGTTTGAGAATCCACTTTCAGGACTTTAGTCAGAATCGAAAATTCTTTGCCAATAATCCCAGTGCCAATATTGTTTAGTTACACACAGGATAACACTCTTCCGGGAACGGTATTTCCATGGAGGATATAAAAATGGCCAGGTAACAATTTTACACCATTTAAGGAACTTTTGCTATAAAAGGATTATACCGTGATTAAACTCAATGACTTAATCAAGAAACTGGTACGTAAAGTCGTGGTCAGTGTCAGTTTTCCGTGAAATAATATAGTACAATTATGCCAGCGCTAAAACCATGATTTTCGATCAAAACGAACCCAACTTTATGCGAATTTTTCACGATAGAATTTTTTATGATACATTTTATCTGTCCCAGTATACATTATCATATTTTCTATATACATTTACAAAACTATCAAAAATACTTAAATACAAGTAAGTGTTTCTAAACGCATTCACGACGCCGCAGATACAAACGACAAATATACTATCAAGACCCTTACTCGTCCACGAGGATATTCTCATGATTATCAAAAAAACTGCTAATATGTTTTATCTGTCTACTGACTGTGATTCCACACACTGCATCCATAAATATCTAATTCCAGTTACTTAACTCTACAAGCATGAGAGGTTTCTTCAGTAAACAATGTAACACGAAGAGAATGAGAGATAGAATAAAAGGTGCAGCCATCTTACGCTAACAAAGCTATTTAAATGAAGTATTTAACAAAAAGAAAATGTGTGCATTAAAAAAATGTTTTCGCGTAATCCCTACACAAAAAATATCGTATAACAAGTCGATTTTATTGGAAAAAATCTTTGTTGGGCACAAGCAAGCTATTTCTTTTCATGAGCACAATAACCAGCTGGGATATTGCTGAACCTTTCTGTTACACGGTGTGTAATGGGTAATAATGTTTAATACAAAGAACGTGCCCGTTTCATACTAATACTGGCTGTCCTTGGGAGATTAAGTCCGTTGTTTCAAGTACATAATTATTATCTATTTAATAATAATAACAATGATATTATTCACGCTCACAAGCAATACAATAGATGTAGAGTCAAGATAGTCTGTGACTATGTATAGATACATGTGCGTGAGTACTTGTATGTGTGTGTGTAAGTGCGTGTCGCGTGTGATCACGTGCGCGCTTTCTGTATGTACAATATGTATATCCGTGCAAGTGTGTGAGTGCAGAAAAAAAACTTGAATTTTTTTTTCTACTTTAAAATAATTAATATTGGTTTATATTAGATAGTTTTATACCTAAAATTATCTATAAACCTATCTAAGTTTATAGACAATTTTATTTTTTGATATGATTGAGAATAAATAACGAGAGACGTACAGTGGGCCACGCGTAAAAAAAATAGCAGATTCAAAAATATATCTCAAGAAAAAACATATTACTTACAATAGTAGCGAAGGTTGTGAATCACATTTAGTTCTTTTAAAGATGTGCTTAGGTAATTTTGCATCTAAATTGTGTTAATTATTTACTACAGTATAATACGACTATATAACTCCACTTGATCTTGTTTTATTATGTTATCACCTAATGTGTAGAAACATGGAAAGAAAATATTATAACTGTATTATACATATTTATTCAATTATGTACAATATTAGCTCCAAAGTTTCAAACTTGAATATCTTTAATTCCAGATTTTACAGAATAGCAAACCTGAAACCAAATTTATTGTGGATTAAATTCTATCTTTTCACATATTGTTTATAAGCAGACGCATACAAATTATGTAAACAAAATTTTATATAGGAGTTCGCCATTGTTCTTTGAACGCGTTATTTTCATTATTATGTACACTGGGCATTTATTTGACATAGGAATAATATGCCTGGGTTTTAATGACTTCACATTACGTATATTCTGATATGCATGGAGCTTAGGAGTACCTAATAAATTTACTCATGTGAGTTGTTGTTGTTAAAACATAATAGTGCGATTGTTTATTTGTAGACGTATATTTCTCTAAAAAAACATTTGCCGTATTATTATCTCCTGAATATCCTTTAACAGGTTTCCACACATTCACGGAAAGTTTGGTGTAGCCTTGGTGTAGCCCCCGTGCAAAGTGGTAAACTGATCCAGGCTTTTTGTCGGAGAAAAACTGCTTTGTGTTTATTTTTAATTTTGAAACTCATGTAACAAAAATATTGCCAGGATAATTAAAAATAACTCAATTTAAATTGGTTCTGGGTACCTAACATGCGTTTACCGACACAGCTGTCGCGTAAAATATTTGTATATGTTAACAACGGTAATGTATAAATTTTTTTTTTTTATCATAATTCAATGATTGTGTAATATCTCGCCATTTTATACAATACCAGGCTCCTTTAGACATTGTGTAAAGTAGTTAAATTTTTTCTTACCACACCAGCACTTCCTATGACCACATTGTTTTGAGCATCTACATTTAACAACATTGCCTAACATAGTCCTACATTGTATAGAATACATAGACCAAGTTTGTAATAGAGTTTCTGAACAGTACAGAATACTTGATTACAAACATTACCGGTAACCTTCTTCTGACGCTACGCACGCTGTACAATTTGCCATATAAACTTATGGAGTTTTTTACTCGGTCACTATTTATTACCTATTTGTTTTATTTAATAGGATACAACTACAGTTACCAGACTCTAAATATTAGTTAGAGCTTTGACATGTAGATAAGATACCCAATTATAATTTCAACATTGTCATCAACCCATTCATACTTCCCACTCCTACTTAAATTATAATTTGTACACAAAACATTAGGTAAATATTTGTTATAATAAAATTAAAAATATTGAAGAAAAACTTACGTTATTTTTTGCTTGAACTAGAAAAAGTTGAAAAAGATGTAAACCGCCAAAAGGGAGCAATGATAACAGATTACTCGATCCAAGAATTGATTGTATAAGTTAAGCAAAAAGAAAGGTCCGAAAAGGCCGAATTATGCAAATATTACTAGGTTTAAGTAGTATTAAATTTAGGATGGGAACTGGTAAAAGAATCAAAATTAGACGAGCAGGAGTACTCGCTTCAGCGATTGAGCAGAGAGTGACGACGGAACGAAACAAAGTAAAAATGACGAGGCAAAGGAATTAAAGAACGATTCAAAATTTGAAAATAAGTGGCCAGGAACCAGAGCAAAGGTAATAAAAAGGCGGGATGACGATGGAGGAGGTCGCGTCGTCACACAATGGTTTAGAAGAATACACTGTGCTACAACATATTATGCTAATGTTCGATCGACACGTTCTGATCTGACCAATGATCCATTTTGTGAAACGTTATCCGTTAGCGCTTTAGGTAGTTTTAAAAGAAACGACTTGAATCACGGTAAAGTCATGGTGGAAGCATTGTTTTTAATTTGATAAAATAATATTCATAGAGCTAGGGTACAGTACGTATTTCTTGAGCTCAAACAATTCATTTATAACATTTACATTGTAACCTCTTGAATCCCTTTAAAAAATGGCATGAAATATTTTTAACTTGTATCTAAACAGTTAAGATATTTCTGATACTGACACTTGCACTTGTAATCAAGAAAAATATTCGATAGTTCAAATATAGAGTATCACTACGTTACCTTAACCGAATATTAACCGTATACAAACAAGATAAACTTATAATTACAGTAGCGACGATGAACTAAGAAATTGTAAATTGAAAATTTGGCTGGAATGTTTACTTAAGTATATTTTTTCAACTTTCAGGTAAAGGTGAACAATGTTTCGGTGCCTGCTGCAACTATTATGAAAATGGTACACTTTCTTGTTGGCAAGGGATTTGTCAGGCTTGTCATGATAAACGTGGCAAGTTCATATGTCGGTTAGTTACATAACTATTGTTAATATTGACATGTACAGTAACAATATGTTTACTTTTATCTTCTGTATTGCGCTTAGATAGTTAGGGCGCTTTAGCTACATATACAAACGGTCAAAAACTTTGAAGGAAATTCAACCTAACGTCTTATACATAGAACTCAAATTTAATGAACGTACTATATGCATATTTATTTATATATAAGGAAACATACATTCTCTTGTCTATATAAATTTGTCTGCAGAATGTTGCGCAATTATTATTAGTCATCTGACAACACCTAAGCATTAATTTAAAAAAAAAAAATACTGTGTCGGAATTTATAAAATACTGTACAAAAAAATAACACGTACGAACTACAAGTACAAATATAAAATTTATATGTGGCCCTAATATATTTATTCACACACGGGATTCTGATTCGTTTTTTTGGAATTTTGTAGGCTTCATCATATGTAGAAATTATTCACATGGTGGGGTACTCATTTTTATGTCGTATCACACTCGTGACATATTTTTGTACTATGTATTATAATGATTTATTCATTTACTTGCTGACATACTTTTAAAAATCTAAGCAAAAGAAACGTTTTACGTATATAAACTACAGATATTTCAATCAAGAATTTTAGCACAATTCTAGATAAACATCTATACGTAGGTATTTTTATTTAATGATATTTGAAATACATAGAGTAAAATAAATTTGAACAAATGTATTCAGAAAGAGCCACCCCTAAAATCTCTACATATTCTTCTCGTGGAAATCTGCCTTACGAATGAGAAATGGTGTTTAATCAATGTGACGGTTTGTAGTGTAATTTGCTTTCCTATGAAATAAATACATTTGATTCGATACTTGACATCCTCGTTCAGAATATGAAAGTAAGCTGATTTCACTATGGGGACTCCTCAGTTGTTGCGAAAAAAACATTTAATCTATGGAAACATGGAAATATTGAAATAAGTATGAAACCTAGTATTTATGTCTGTGTATGAAACACTAGGCTTAAGCTTTTATATCTATTTATTTAGCAATAATTAAACTATGACTCACAGCAGGACGAATTGACGGAACAGAGAGAGCCTCCTCAGAACAATAGCACATTGCAGTGATGCAACATTGCTCTTAACTTATTGTCAGGAGTTTGCGTTCATACCAAATTAACTATTTGTAACAAGAACAACTGATTTTTACTCGAAATCCCAAAAAGGTTCTCTGGTCAAACTGTTTGGTTTCATTTACAGAGAAAGGTTATTAGATCTTCTTCCTATCGTATCGACGGCATGCACTATAACTCTTACCATCGTTTTGAAAGGATTTGCCACCAATCCGCGTAAGGTACTTGTCGATGCCATACAAGAAAGAAATGGTACGTCATTATGAGATAATAAATTAGGACATTATATGAAATCTTTGCTAAGAATATTAAATTGAAATATCCGTAGGTAGTTATGATATGTAACGATAAATATATTTTTTTATTTAGACTCATTAGCCTAATGAAGAGAATTTTTGTTTTAAGCCAACTGCCCAACTTTTGCCCAACTAAACAACAATCAAAATTGTCGGAGCTTACAAAATATTGATTTATTTACCTTATTTTTATGTATCGCTCCTAATTGAAAGTAAACATACAACATAGGCAAGGCAAAAACATAGGCAAAAAACTATTCTTGCCCACGTTTTATCAGGCAGAGACAATCAACCAGTCTTCCACTTGCTACGGTCCTGACACACATCTTTCGCCTCATCAAAAAAATACACATTACAAAACACCATACTCAAATAACATTATATATATATAATATATATACTCAGTTCACTCTGAAATTAACAATAAAGAACTATAGGAAATGAAACTATTTTTCCGGATTTAAATCGCGTATACTTGTTTTTTCAAACAAACCGACGTTTCGGGCCCTTTACAGGTCCCATGGTCACGGTTGACTGTGCTGTGCTGTGTGTTGACGAAACGTCGGTTTGTTTGTAAAAACAAATATACGCGATTTAAATCCGGAAAAATAGTTTCATTTCCTATGTGTAACAATCGCGAAAACCTAAGAACTCAATAAAGAACTATACAAGAATTGAACTTTTCTAGGACAGTTCTTTTTTCTTTCATTATGTGTAAAAGATTGAAACTAAATGATTATCACTAATTTCAGGCTTCTTACCACAGTATGACTTCTTTTTATTTTCCCGATATTTCGGAACTATTGAACGCTCCATGGTCACAGTTTGACAAATGACAGCTTTAAGAGCAGACATATCTTGTCTACCCTCTTGCGCTGTCGACGACTACTACCTTCATCGCGATTTGTTGTGGCGTTACCATTGTCACTCCCTTTTTTCACACAAACCACACTCATCACACGCGTAACTAAATTCGAGGTGTTTTTGTTTTTATTACAGTTTAAACCCATCATGACGGTTTTCTGTTCTTTACCAGAGCGGTAAACCCTGGTTTTTTTAAAGTTACAACTTGTGAACAGCATCTGTAGACGTAGGTATAATGTATAACCTGTTTATTTTTATTTTTCAGAGACAACATTGACCAAATATTTTACGTTTCGAGCACACAAATTGCGATGGTGACGGCATTAGTTCTAGGAATTATTGCAACGTTGGTTTTGTTATACAAACTGTGCGCTGCTACAAGTTTGAGGTATGTAAATCAACTACATATATTATGGTATTCGCAGATTTGTCACAAATTTTACTTTTTAACCGACTTTAAAAAAGGAGGAGGTTCTCAACTCGACTGTATGTTCTTTTTTTTCTTTTTTTTTGTATGTATGTTACGCGATAACTCCGGTATTCGTGAACCGATTCATGATTCTTTTTTGTTGGAATGGAGGTACTTCCATAGTGGTCCCATTTCATTTTGAAGAAAATCATCCACCTCGAAGGGTGGCTGTTCACGCATGAAGATTCATTTTTGTAAATAGCGCCTAACTTTAATTTAGGAGCAATTACTTTAATGGTTGATTTTGCTATTTCTCCAATTCAAGGCGTTTTTCTCTCAATATACTTTGAGTAGTATCGTAATGAGAACCTATTTTTATTATCTCCAGTGTCAAGTCCTGTATAATGGCAAACTAGGGGATATTTCAATAAAACTTAGTAAATAGACGTAATTCCACGTACTTTTGAGGTCGGTTTTTCTAGTACTCTGTACTGAGATTATTATTAGTAATATACTAGAACGCCTTATGAAACATCTCGTCCAGGGAAATTTGTTTTAAACACACCATTGCCAAGGTGTAGAATGATCTTCCCCGCCTATGCGATACTGTCATAGTTTGTCATTACGTACTTTCCGTAAGAAATGTTTTAATTGGTTATTGTCCAGGCAAACTATGGGAGGTAGGTTTTGTAGTGTAGTTGTGTGTGGAAGTGCTCTGTGTGTAACAGTAACGAAAAAATCTATATAACGATTCATGTGTTTGGTAAGCATTTAATAATCGGCTTCAAATCTTAGAACTAGAATTATAATGTGTGTTAGTTCTTCTCCTTTTTATGAACATGGCAGACTGTAGCAGAATATTAGCGGGGTTGTGAAACACTCCGCCATTGTGCTGAGCTACAGACCTTTATATCTCACACCACTATTGTTGTTACTAAACACTGGTATAGCTTATATTTATTTTTACTTAGGTATTAATGTGCTGAGATAAGTAAACATTTTATATGATTATTATTATTGTTGTTGTCGTTGTCGTTGTCGTTGTCGTTGTCGTTGTCGTTGTCGTTGTCGTTGTCGTTGTCGTTGTCGTTGTCG